>NW_027528798.1:1777744-1814947 GCF_008692635.1 Crocuta crocuta
TTTTTTTTTTTTTTTTTTGGTGACTATTAGCATAATAGATGGTTCTCCATCCCCTTACTTTATATCTGAGATGTCTTTAGGTCTAAAATTAGTCTCTTGTAAACAGCACACAGATGGATCTTATTTCCTTATCCATTCTGTTACCCTATGTCTTTTCATTGGAGCTTTTAGTCCATTGACATTTAGAGTGAGTACTGAAAGATATGAATTTATTGTCATTGTGTTGCCTCTAGGGTTGAAGTTTCTGGTGGTGTTCTCTGATCCTTGTAGCCTTTGTTGCTTTTGGTCTTCTTTGTTTTGTTTTGTCTTTTCTCCCCTCAGAAAGTCCCCTTTAAAATTTCTTGCAGGGCTAGTGTAGTGGTCACAAACTCCTTTAGTTTTTGTTGTCTGGGAAACTTTTCATCTCTCCTTCTATTAGAATGACAGCTTTGATGAATAAGGAATTCTAGGCTGCATATTTTTCTGATTCAGCACGTTGAGTATATCCTGCCACTCCTTTCTGGCCTGCCATGTTTTTGTGGATAGGTCTGCTGCAAACCTTATCTGTCTTCCCTTATAGGTTAAGGACATTTTCCTTTGCTGCTTCCATGATTCTTTCCTCAACTGAATATTTTGTGAATTTGACTATGATATGCCTTGTTGATGGCTGGTTTTTGTTGAATCTAATGAGAGTTCTCTGTGTTTCCTAGATTTTGATGCCTGTGTCTTTCCACAGATTGGGAAAGTTTTTGGCTATGATTTGCTCCCACAACCCCTCTACCCCTTTTTCTCTCACTTCATTATTTGGGACTCCTATGATTCAGATGTTATTCCTTTTTTTAATGTGTAACTAAGTTCTATAATACTTAAATCATACTCTTTTGCCTTAGGTTCCCTCTCTCTCTCTCTCTCTCTCTTTCTTTCCCTCTCCCTCTCCCTTTCTCTTTTAATGCCTCATTACTCTCCATAATTTTCCTTTGTATATCACTGATTCACTGCTGAGCTTCATCCATCCTTGCCACCATGGCAGACATTTGAGAATTCATCTTAGTTATAGCATTTTTCACTTTCTCCTGACTAGATTTAACTTCTTATATCTCTGAAGAAATGGAGTCTATGTTTTCTCTCCCAGCTAGTATTCTTATTATCATGACTCTAAATTCTAATTCAGGTATCTTGCTTATATCTGTGTTGATTAAGTCCTTGGCTGTCATGTCTTTCTTTTCTTTCTCTTGGGGCAAATGCCTTCTATTCATCATTTTTGAAAAAGAAAAAGAATTAATAAAATTTTAAAAGATTTAAATTAAAAAAATTAAAAGAACAGAAAAAAAATCAAATGAAGATAGCACCTAGGTGTGTTTTGGTCTGGTTGTTTAAAGAAGCTTGCAGAATAGAGAAAAAAAAGAGAAAAGGGAAAAAAGAAAATTTAAAAAGTATATATACAATAAAATATAATAAAGTGAAATTAAAATAAAATAGAATAAAATTTACAAATACAATTAAAAATATGGTAAAAATATTAAGTGTTTTTATAAAAATGGAAAATAAATTTATTCTCTTTCTGTAACCAAGAATAAGAAAAGAAAAAGAAAAAAATGAATAAATGGTCCAGAAAACAGAATGAAATCTGAATGAAATCACATTTGGTTTCCCCAAGAAGTCAAACTGTGAAGTACTTTATAGTCAGTACACTAAGCTGGCAGAGAGATGTGTGGTCATCCTCTAGAGTTGGGTGGAGCCGTTGGATAGGGCTTGGTGTAATGTCTCTGTTCTCCACTAAGGTGACATTGCTTAGATTATTGGGTTGGATTGGTGTGGTATGTCTGCACCTGTATGTGTATGCAGGGGAGAGGTTTAAAATGGCCTCATCCACCTTCCTAGTCCCTGGCACCAGAATTCTGTGCTCTCACCAACCGGCCATCAGGCACCCCTCCTTTGTCTCTGGCTTCCATCCACTCCCTGCTTCTACTCTGTCTGCAACCAAGGCACCAACCTGCCAGGAGGAGCCTCTCTTCCTGAATTTTATCCCATATGGAGCTGTATTTCCAAACCCCTCACTTCTGAGGGCTCTGAAGTTTGGGCCTGCTCCAACCCTCTGGAGCAGGTTTCACTGAGCAATGGCCAGGTGCTGGCTCGCCACAAAGAATGCTCATGCAGCTGTGCCACTGCAGAATCCCAGTGACTACATCTGGATGCCAGCTTGCCTCAGAAAAAGTTTTCAGGATCATGTAGCAGTAGTAGTTGAAGGACTATGGCAAATCACGACACACAACTGGTGCAAGGCTTCACTGCACCCTAGCATCCTTGTTCCAACACCAGCAAACATAGCTGTTCTCCAGGATCCACTGGGAACTTTTCCCTTGGGGAGGCTGCACAGCCTCTACCACAGTCCTCCCAGCAGGAGAATCACCTCTCTCTTTGTGGCCCAAGGACCCCTCAGACCTCACTGTCCATTTCCGGTGATTGCCCTTCCCACCAGAACACTGCTAGGTGTCAAGCTGCAGCATTTCTAACTCTCTGCTCCCCTGTTTGTAGAATCCTAATGGTATTGAAACTCTCTCCTTTCTCCCTTTTATTGTTCAGACCCTTGTGGGTATTTCCCCTTCTTCTCTTTCTCTTCATCTTTTTTTGGGGGAGTGCTTTTCCTGTGTTCTCCTCCTCATCTCTGTCCTCTTCCTGCAAACAAAAATGTTCCCTCTCCTCCATGGCTTCTCTGTTCCACAGTTTACCTCTCTGCAGCACATACCTGCCAAGTTCTCTGGCTCAAATAATGCAGATTGTTGTGTTAATCCTCAGATCAATTTTCTAGGTGGGCAAAATGTTGTGTTGCTGATCTAGTTACATATCAGATATGAGAAAAGCAGAGAACTTCCATGCTCCTCCACCATCTTGGCCCCTTCCGACACATTTTTTTTAATTAATGAATTAATAGTGATCATGATAATAACAATTGTTTACATTTATTTGTTACTTAATATGTACCAAAGATGACTCTACCAGAAAACTACTAGAACTGATAAATGAATTTAGTAAGGTCATAAGATAGAAAATCAATATACAGAAATTTGTTGCCTTTTTATACACTAATAATGAAGTAGCACAAAGAGAAATTAAGAAAACAAGTCCATTTATAGTTGCACCAAAAATCATAAAATACCTAGGAATAAACCTAACCAAGGAGGTAAAATACCTTTATTCTGAAAACTATAAAACATTGATGAAAGAAATTTAAGTCAACACAAATGAAAATATATTCCATCCCCATGTATTAGAGGAACAATTATTAAAATGTCCATACTACCCAAAGCAATTTGCAGATTTAATGGATTCCCTGTCATAATACCAATAGCACTTTTCACAGAACTGGAACAAATAATCCTAAAATTTGTATGGAACCATAGAAGACCACAAGTAGCCAAAGCAATCTTGAATAAGAATAAAACTGGAAATATCATAATCCTAGATTTCAAGGTATACTACAAAGATGTAGTAATCAAAACCGTATGGCACTGGCACAAAAATAGACACATAGATCAAAGGAACAGAATAGTTATTCCAGAAAGAGACCTATGATTATATGTCCAGTTAATCTTTGAGAAAGGAGGCAAGGATATACAATAGGAAAAAGACAACCTTTTCAGTAAATAGTGTCGGGAAAACTGGGCAGCTCCATGCAACTGGACCACTTTTTTACACCATCCACAAAAAATATATTCAAAATGCATTAAGGGCTTAAATGTGAGAAGTCAAGCCATCAAAATCCTAGAAGACAACTCAAGCAGTAATCTCTCTGATATTTGCTGAGGCAATTTTTAGATATGTCCTCTGAAGCAAGAGAAACAAAAGCAAAAATAAATTATTGGAATACACCAAAATGAAAAAGCCTTTGAATAAGAAAGGAAACAATCAAGAAAACTAAAAGACAACCTACTTAATGGGGGAAGATATTTGCAAATGACATATCCAATTAAGGTTTAGTATCCAAGATACATAAAGAACAGATACAACTCAACACCAAAAAACCCCAAATATCCAATTAAAAAATGGGCAGAAGACATAAAAAGACATTTCTCCAAAGACCTATAGATGGCCAAAAGACACATATAAAAGTGCTCAGTATCACTCACTATCAGAGAAAAGCAATTCAAAACTATAATAAGATGTTATACCTGTAAGAATGGTTAAAATAAAATTTAAAAAAAAACATAAAAAACAGTAAGTGTTGACAAGGTTGTGGATAAAAAGGAGCCCTCATGGACTGTTGGTGTGAATACAAACTGGTGTCTCCACTGTGGAAAACAGTATGGAGGTTCCTCAAAAAATTAAAAATAAAATTACCTTATAGTCCAGTAATTCCACCACTGATTATTTAACCCAAAGATTTTGAAAACACTAATTCAAAAAGATACATGCACCCCTGTATGTAAAACAGTATTATTTATATTAGCCAAATTATGGAAGCAGCCCAAGTATCCATTGATAGGTGAATAAAATATGAAAATGGAAATAAATATAAATATATATGTGTATGTTGCAATATTACTCAGCCATGATAAAATCTTACCACTTGCAACAATATGGATAAATTGAGATTGAATAATATTAAGTGAAATAAGTCAGAGAAAGAAAAATACCACGTAACTGCACTCATAAATGACATTTAAGAAACAAAACAAGCAAGGGGTGCCTGGGTGGCTCAGTCGGTTGAGTGCCCGACTTTGGCTCAGGTCATGATCTCCTGGTTCGTGGGTTCAAGCCCCGTATCAGGCTGTGTGCTGGCAGCTAGCCCAGAGCCTGGAGCCTGTTTTGGATTCTGTGTCTCTTCTCTCTGACCCTCCCTTGTTCACTCTATCTCCCTCTCTCTCAGAAATAAAATTTTAAAAAATTAAAAAAAAAGTGAACAAAGGAGAAAAGAGACAAACCAAAAAACACACTCTTCACTATAGAGAACAAATTGATGGTTACCAGAGGGGGAGGTTTGTGGGAGGATAGTTGAAATAGTTGAAGGGGATTAGAACTCATTTAGGATGATGAACAGTGAGTAATATATAGAATTGTTACCCTATATTGTATATATGAAACTAATAAGACACTGTATATTAATTATAAAAATATTTACCAGTTTGAACTATTTAATGCATTATTGCATTCCACCTGTACATGGCCTTATTAGATGCCACTATGCTAAAGAGAAAATAAAATTATAGTTTTATACTTATAATTTAATAATTTTATGTGTGAGTTAATTTAATTAACAATATCATTAAAGAAAATAGAAGGTCACCAATTTTTTATGAAATTTTACATCATTTTATGGTTGAAAGAATATGTTAGAGTTGTATTTGTTAATTGGAGTGTTCATATAGAATCTTGGATATGGCAAGAGCCTATTTACTTGAAGCAAATTGATCTGTATCTAGAAGTAAAAAACATTTTAGTAATACATAGATCCTTTCCTAATGGAGCTTATTTAAGACCTTTTAACCAAAGTTGTTTTCTTCTGTTAGCATGAAGTGTTGTGAACATGTTCACAAATTATTGTGGAAGATATTTCACAGAGGAAGTAATCACTGATCATAGACTTTCACTGAGCAGTACTGTTGGAAACAAATTAAAATATGTTACAGTGATTTGTTGATGGTCAGTATATCCTCCAGTAGTTAGTTACCAGGTTTTATGTTTCTAGAACTTGGAGCTATTTAAACTTGTCAGAAGTACCCCATTAATATTAAAGTATTAAATAGAATTGTGATTTTCTAAGTTATCAGTTTAGTGGAGATGTCATGTGGGATTTTGTAATATATAACCCTCATTACTAGTCACTCAGGAAAATAACATGATCCTCCATCTTGGCCATGTAAAAAAATACTAATTGGTACCTGGGAATGCGACTAAGATACTAAGAATTTCAAGATTAGGATTTCTGATAAACTCCCTGAATGTTAGCTAACTACTTGGTATTGTGCTATCCCTCTAAATATGTTGAATATGAAATGTATGTCATTAAAAAATGTATGTCTCATTAATGTATGAACTCAGCATTTAAGAATGTTTTTTAAGGGGCGCCTGGGTGGCTTAGTCGGTTAGGCCTCCGACTTTCGCTTAGGTCATGATCTCACGGTTCGTGGGTTTGAGCCCCGCGTTGGGCTCTGTGCTGACTGCCAGCTCAGAGCCTGGAGCCTGTTTCAGATTCTGTGTCTCCCTCTCTCTCTGACCCTCCCCTGCTCACGCTGTCTCTCTCTCTCTCCTAGAAAAAAAAAAAAAAAAAAAAAAGAATGTTTTTTAATAACTAGTGTTAATAAATTGATTTTTTAAGTAGGGGGTGTAAATTTGCCCTAACCCCAAAATAATCTGGGATTAGGGTCAGAGAGGGAAGTGAACAACCAGTTTTAATATGACTGCCTCTTGATTTTTACAGCTGAAAAAATGAATTTTAATAGCAGGAGAGACTGAGCTACTAAATTCCACATCCTCTCAACCATTCTCTTTAGTGAATATCATGATCCATAAACTTCAATATAGAAAGTAGGGACTTAGATAATTAAGTAAATTTTCAAACAAGATACAAAACTGAAGTTCACATTCAGGTCTTTGTACTCCAGAGTCTATTAGCAAACACTGGACCTCTATCTATGGTATTCCTTGCCCTGTTCTTTACTTTTTTCACTTCTTTTTGTATAAATTCACTGTAGCAGTACTTGCTGATCACCACTAAACTGGAGCCTGCATGCAGGACTACAGATGTAAGAATTTACAGTTGGACCTGATTCGTAAATTTATTTTGAAAATTAAATGTAATAACTTGTTTTGTAAAATGCTACAGTCGTTGATTAGGTTATAGTATTCTTTAGCAAAATTTGAAATATATCTTCTCTTCCTTTATGATAATAGTAATGATAATAACTGTTGTTATTATTCAGACACAGTTCTTGTCCTCAAGGAATTTTATTTTAATAGAAATAACAAACATAAAGATAAATAAAATCATTATAGGAAGGAATTTTATTAGAAATAAGAGGTGTTATGTGTTTAGGAAATAATTCTTAGAGTATATTGTTTAAGAGACATCCTAAATTTTTAGTATGATTTAGGTGAGTAGAGAACAAGGAAGCCGCAACATTAAAGCTTCCTTGAACAGAGACACTATGTAAACTCTCAGGATCCCAAGTCGAATAGCCCCTGAAGATGAGGACTTGTTGCTGAATAGATGATGGTAGAAATCTCTCATCAGGAGATTATGACCCTTCCTCTTCCACGAAGGCCAGTCAAATCCCCTGAGGTGGAAAAAGCTCCTACCAGAATCCAGATCAATTCGGAAGTGTGAGATTTCTCTCTAAAAGACAACAAAAAGGAAATTTTTGAGGTGGCCCACATGGATTTCTCTCTCCCAAGATACCCTTTAGATTTAAAATGTTCTGCCCCTGATTCAACAACAGGAGATTTTGGATGTAACAGCACCAGCAATACCTGTTCTGGACACTGCCTCTCTGAAACTGGCATTAAATCGTCTGATCTCAGTTCTTCATGTCCCTACCCAACCATGGTGACTTGCAATGATTTTTTTTTCTAGTCACAGATTAGTTCAGCTAGGATGAATCTGATTTTCACTTAAGTCTGTGCAGATTTCCTCCTGTGAGCTGCTGCTGGGGCTGCTGGGTTCCTGCCAAAGATGCTTCCTCACCTGGAATCTTGTTTAGAGTTTTAGGCAGAAAGTTGGCAGCTCAGATGTTTGTAGTCATAGTAACTCCAGGGGAAGATTAGGGATGCACACACGTGAGAATGTTTGGCCTGTGAATGTGAGGCTGTCTTTCTTGATTCATCCTTGTATCCATCCATTCACTGATCCATCCCTAAATATTCATTGAGAATCCCCTACATGCTTTACACCATGTTTGATACTGGAAATGCTGAGTTGAAAACTATTTAGGTGCTGCTGCCTTTGAAGTGATCAGTCATTAATTGCTCACCGAGGAAATGTTACTGAGACTCTTACACATCAACCCCTCACTAGGTATCTACTTGAAATGCAGACAGAAGATAAATAGGATGGGTGCCTGGGTGATTCACTCAGTCAAGCATTCAACCCTTGATTTCAGCTCAGGTCACAATCTCACAGTTCATGGGTTCGAGCCCGAGTTGGGCTTTGTGCTGATAGAGCAGAGCTTGCTTGGGATTCTCTCTTTCCACCTCTCTCTGGCCCCCCCTCCCATTTGTTCTTTCTGTCTCCAAATAAATAAATAAACTTTAAAGAATTTTCAAAAAGAAAAAAAAAAAGGAACTTCTGCCTGTCTACATAGTAAGTATTGTCTAGGAAATCCAGAAGAAATAAGCATCCACTATACACAGACCTCAGTGCTCAGCATCATATAGATTAGTTCTAATGTACTGATATAGAAAGTCATAAAAGCAAACAACTTGAATACATTGAGAAAAATGACACATAACTCTTTAGCAGTGGTTCTACACCAGGGAATATTTGGACCTACCAGCCAAATGTCTGGAAATATTTTTGGTTGTCACAGCTGGTACATGCTACTAGCATCTAATGGGTAGAAGAGGGATGCTGATAAACATCCTACAATGCACAGAACAGCCCCAATGCAGAATTGTCTGGCCCCAATGTCAATGTGCACAGGTTGAGAAGCTCTCTGGGTATCCAGACATGCACAGACAAAGCTATGAGTGCAACTGAGGGTTTGATTTGCTCTCTTGGGGGCAAGAAAATGCTGTCCAAAGGAGCAAGCATCTCAGTCTGGTGATTGTGGGTATCATCACAGATTAGTATAGGTGCTTGTGACACTGAAACATTTTACATTAAACACTGAGCAACACAAAGTCCTTTTTTGTTTATTTTCACCAAACGTTACTATGGGATATTTTCCCCTGTGATTTTGTTACATATTCCCAAATAACTCTGTGAAGTATACAGAACAGCTACTGTTTTCCTGCGGATCTTGAAACTCACAGTAATTATGTTTTGTATTTTTATATCCCCTTTTCCCCTAAATACACCAGCCTAATCCAGCAGCAAAGGAGAGACGAAAGCTGTGAGAAATTCTTCACAGAGTAAAAGGATGATATATTCTTGTACAGAAAGTTGCATTTTGGGGGGATTAAAAACCAGGAAACTTATGCATTTTTTTTTTTTTTTACCTTACTGGAATCCTTCCACATTCCGAGGATGCCCTGACTAAATGATACAGCAAATGCCATAATTTTGAATAGGGAGGATAATTAATGATGCCTATTGAGACTCTTGGGAGGGGTGCTGATTCTATAGAGTGCCCTCCAAAGTAGTCAAGAAAAGCAAAGAATTGTGCAGAGACGAAATTGGTTAAGGAATTGAATACAGAGAGAATGTGGTTCAGCTTTATTAGACATTCTTGATATGGGCTTCCCACTTGTAGGCAAAGCCAGCATTTATCAAGGGGTATATTCTTCAGATATCTTGACCAACTGGAAGTTTGGCTGAGGCTCAGAATCATTTGACCACTTGGCCATTTATAGCTGTTTCCTTTCTAAACAAATCACCGGCGACTGTTTCTTTTACCTTCTAAACATTTTACCTTCTAAACATTTCTCTGACTTGTTCTTTTATCTCTGCTGTCCAGTACACACCTAGTTCAGCCACTACCACTTTTTTTAACATTTTCTGTCACCACGTAACATGTTAACTATTATTTAGCTAGCATATTGATCTAAATTCACAAACTTACATCCATTTATTTAAAAATTAAACCTTATGGTTTGGGGTGCCTGAGTAACTCAGTCGGTTAAGTGTCTGACTTTGGCTCCAGTCATGATCTCATAGTCTGTGAGTTTGAGCCCTGTGTCCGGTTCTTTGCTGGAAGCTCAGAGCCTGGAGAGCTTCGATTCTGTGTCTCCCTCTCTCTACCCCTCTCCAAGTCTCTGTCTCTCTCTGTCTGTCTCCCTTAAAAATAAACAAACATTCAAAATTTTTAAAACAATAAAAACAAAAAGGAAATATTAGGTCCCAATTAAGAGTGGAAAACCATCTCAGAACACAAAAGAGAAGATAAACTGAAAATAAGTAATTAAATGTGTATATATAGAGACACACACGTATAAATCTATGTACATACACATGTGTATATTGTTTTTTAAAGGAGCTGTGTAATTCTATCTGGAAGCCATTGCATGGAGGTCAGCTCTGACTACCGGGTTGGGGATTAGCAAGTTTCAGGAGGTGTGAACAACCATCTCCAAACTGAGACCCACTTTGTGTAATCAGAAGGACTGAAATAGCAATGAAAAGGGAGACTCGTTATGTAAATGGTGTTATTTTTAGCCTCTGCTGCACCCTGTAACTTATCCCCTGCTTCCCAGTGGTATGGATACCTCATTTTAGGAAATGCTAGTTCAGGGCTTGTCATCTTAGCGTGGATCATGGCAAGGCATTTAAATTGTACTCTCTGTCCATGCTCCTCCAAAATACTTACCACTCTGGGGGCCACATGACTTTGCTTTTCCACAAAAAAAGGAATTCCTTTTTTTTTCTTATTTATAACTTCAATATCTAGTTCACTGGTCTCATTGTATACTGTGTCTCTAACAAAATTTGTTACCTGCTCTTAGACTTCATTTTTTTAATTTCTGAAAGGTGTGATTAGAGTTACTAAAAAGCATGTAGCAAAGATAGACATAAATATAGTTTCTTTATTTTTAGCCACTAATAATAATAAATATCTGTAACAGAAAACTTACTGATAATATTTCTAAGATAAAACAGCATCAGGAAATGTCTAACGAGTCTCATTGTTAACACATGAAGCCTGTCAGGAAAGTGAGATACAGTGAGGTTAAATATCTTGCCTAACATTTCATACTACTAGATGTAGACACAGTCAGGCTCCTGAGTCGGTGCTTTTAGCCATGTTCTGAGTAACTCACATTGCATTCATCCCATTAGAATTGTTGTTTTGGGAGTGCCTGAGTGGCTCAGTTGGTTAAGCATTGGACTCTTGATCTCAGCTCAGGTCATGATCTCATGGTTCCTGGATTTGAGCCTGCATTGGGGGTTCTGTGCTGACAGTGCAGAGTCTGCTCGGGATTCTCTCCTTCTCATGGTGTCTCTCTGTTCCCTCCTCCCTTTCTCTCTCAAGGTAAATAAATAACCTTAAAAAAACTCGGTTGTTTTGGTAATGCATATTTACTTAGATTTTTATTTTCAGACTTTAGGTAGAATGAGGGAACCTTCAGAGAAGTAATTGAGTCACAGTTTCCTAATAAAGATGACACAACTTATGGAGAAGCCATATGGAATTTCCTTTTTGGATAACTACTGGGATTTCTGTGGAAAACTAACAGTATACAGGGCTTCTCCAAGAATAGAATTGGAAAAGTCGTAGAGTTCAGCTAATCCTAATCTTTTTTCTTATCTTCTTTGCTTACTTCTAGATATGTGTCATACTCTGGTTTGTACAAACTGGTTTTTCCCTGTTGATTCACACACATAGCACATTTTTACTACATTAAATTACCTCTATTTGGCAAATAAAACCAAGCTCACTGAGGCTCTCAGTCATAACCCCAAATTCCCAGAAACACATTCTGATTTGATTAGCTTGCTTGAGATGGAATGCCATTGTTTAAGTAATTACTTAACTTAAGTAATTACTAGAAGAGCTTCTTCTCCCTCTTTCATAAAGACTTGCTCTGTCTGTTAGAGAAGTCCTCTCTACATCTGCAATTCTCTTCTGAAGCTCCAGATCATCTGATAGAATCATGTTATGCCTCCCCTCCACACTGGCTTCCCCCTTCTTCCACCCCATACTAATAGACTGCTTTGGAGTGGATGTATGCTAGATTCTCAATAAAGCATAGTAGTGGTGATGATGATACTAATATCACCAAACACACACACACACACACACACACACACACCACACACACACACACACCACACACACACACACACCCCACACACACACACACACACACACACACACACACACTGCTTTCAAATCAAGATGTGATTAATTAATCAGATGTCTGTTTAGGCCAAATTCATGCCCCTCACAAAGTAGATAGCTAGCTACATGTCTTAGAATAATGTGTGACATATATTGCTCAATATATATTAGTTAATATTATTTACTCATAGAAAGTAGCTTGAAGTATAAACAGAAACCTTTCTGTGCAAGCTGTGTGTGGGGGGGTGTGGGGGTGTGGGGGTGCGTGCGTGTGTGTTTTCCCAGTATCTTTTTTGGTTCTTTGCCTGAACTATTTCCCACCATTCCAAATGGCCATTCATGAACATGCCTTAGTGTTTATTTACACATTTGTGTTCTGGGGGGGCATAGAGAGTATGATATGAATTTCTCAAAAATTACTTAATGCAGCTAACTGGTGCTGCTGAAGAGGATAGTGAAAATGCGAAGTCTTTGAGGAAAAAATATATTTGGGTACAAGAAGTGAAAAAAAAATAAAGTTAAGTGCTTCGATTTGCCTTCTCACTCTTGGTGAAACGTATTTTTCGCTTTTCTGTCCCCATTTCTTTACATGGCTGCTTGTTCTCCTGAGGTGTCTGTGCCTATCAAAATCTAACATAACATATACCATTTTTATTATATATTATTACTTTCATGAATATTTTCTCAGTTATTCCCTACTTGGTCCTGATTATGTCTTTGTATATAACCTAGTTTGTCAGTCCTACAAGATCTGCTGGGCAATTTTCACTTTGACTTGATGTTCAGAATTTGAGTACTTGCCTTTGTGAGTTGGGAAGTCTCTGTGTAGCACTGTTCTGGGCATGAGGGATATGATGGTGAATAAGTAGATACCTAAGCCCTTTTAGAGCTTACGGGATAGGAATGAATATGGATCATAAACACAAAGAAATTATGGATTATTCATTGATCTTTTTAAGAGTACACCAACTGATATGAAGTCAAAGTTCAGAAGCAATTCTAATAGCATACACAAGGCTGTACTAACTTAGCTCAGTGGGTCAAAGAAATTGCCCTATTGTAAGTGCTGTTTAAGACAAGACCACAGGAATGACTGTATGTTACCAGTTAAAGGAAAAGGAGAGAACCCACTTGAAGGGAAGAAGAAAATGTGGCAATATGCTGTTTCCTTTATTCATGTATAAATGTTGTTTGATTCCCTACTTGATGCTCAGCACTACCAGATACTAGAAATTAAAAAGTGACCAAGTTATGAAATTCCCAGATCATTTGAGGCTTAAATTCTGGTGGAGAACACAGAGAGTAGGCAAGTAAGCAAATGAGGAAATTCTGCCATTTTGGTCAGTGCCTTGTATAATGGGGTTTTCCTTAGGGTCGTGTGATGGATAATTTCAGTAGAGAAAGAGGAAGGGGGAAACACTATAAGACAGATGAGTCTGGAAAAACGTCTCAGGGGAGACAAGTTTGAGCTCAGAGGACCATGAGCATACAGCATGCATGTGAAACTGGGAGAGGCTCAGTGTGATCAGAGGGGAGAACCTCAGAGGCAGAGGGGTGTCAGATGCCTCTAGAGATGTAGGTTAGAACAGAAACTGCAGACCTTTTGGGTACTAGTGAATTTTGGACAACATCTTAAGGACAATAATTAGCTATTAAAAGCCATTAAACAGGAGCATCATATGATCACATTTATGTCTTACAAAGTAAATAAGCAGGATTTTTTGTCGAGCAGGAATGGATGGTAAATTCTCTCCCATGCCACTAATGGGAGTGTGTCCACTAGACACCAGTCATCTATACTGCTTAAGCTGAATGTGCATCTAACCTGGAGGCTCATTAATTTGGTCCCTAGGTTTATTACCCAAACAGAAATGTATGCATACATGCACCAAAAGAGATGTGTAAGAAATTTATAGAAACATTATTTGTAGTACCTCCAATCTAAAAACAAACCAAATGCATATCAAGAGTCACTTAGATAATTAACTATGGTATAATCACATAATGGAATATTTTGCAGCAATGAGAATCAACAAATTACCACTGCATACAACATTGAGGAATCTGACAAAGCACTGAAAAAAAGAAATGAGACATGAAAAAACACATACTGTATGATTCCATTAATACAAAAAAAAATTGAATCCCCATCTACAGTGTTTGAATTCAGAATTGTCTTTGAGGTAGAAAATGGAAAGTTTTGTGTAGGTGACTTCTCAGTACTGTTTGTATTCCATTTCTTGATCCAGGAGAGAGTGTTACATGTGTAAATTCACAATGTAATAATTCACTGAGCTGTACAGTTGCAGTTTGTGCTTTTTTAAGTTATATTTTCATAATTCAGTTTAAAAGCTTATTAATGGCAATACCCGGGTGGTTCCATTGGTTAGGCATCGACTCTTGATTTCATCTCAGGTCATGAAATCACAGTTGTGAGACTCAGCCCTTCATTGGGATCCATGCTGAGCATGGAGCTTGCTTAAGATTCTCTCTCCCAGGGCATCTGGCTGGCTTACTTGGTTAAGCATCCAACTCTTGGTTTTGGCTCAGGCCATTGTCTCACAGTCAGTCAGTTCAAGCCCCACATCTGGCTCCAAGCTGACAGTGCAGAGCCTGCTTGGGATTCTCTCTCTCCCAGTCTCTCTGCCCCTCCACTGCTCATTCTCTGTCTCAAAATAAATAATAGACTTTTACAAAAATTTTAAAGATTTTCTCTCACCTTCTCCTTTTGCCCCTTTCCCTGCTTGCACACTCCCCATTTCTCCCTCAATAAATAAATGAATAAAAGCTTACTATCACAAACAGACAAACCAAAAAGGTGGTATAAATGATGACAGTTGTCCAGGTGAGGAATAGTTATAATGTAGACCAGAATGTATAATAATAAATAAGTAGAATAAAAGGATGATAAAAGCTTTAAGTGATAAAGCTTAGTGATTGATCAGTGAGAAATCAGGAGTCAGATAATTTTCACAATTTTGGCTTAAACTTATTGCTTCTTCCTTTTATGCAAACTCCTGAAAGGTGCACCTATAACATGCTCCTATTATTCTCAGGGTGCCCAACATGACAATTGGCATGGAATATATGTGCAATAAATGTTTAATTAATAAATAAACATCACACATTCCATTGAAGGTAGAGGTACTTGGCAATCAGGATAAAAAGAAGAAGGTGGGAAGCTGGGTATGATGCTGTAGCAGCTAGTTGTTACTTCAACTACCAAGAAAATGAATATAAACTTGTTTGGAACAGGCACATCAGTGACCGCCCCCTCCCCCCCAAGCCTTTTAAAGTTTTCTGTGGAAAGCCAAGATGAAGTAAAAATAGCACCATATTATTCTAAGTCTGACTGATGGGAACGGTTGCATAAAGGTTTCTTGTTAAGCGCATTTAATATTATCCTTTGTGTGACTTTGGTTTAGTTTGCTAGTTTGATTAAATCTCATTCACCAGCAGAGGAAGAGTTTGGTATTTGTCTGGTCTGGTCGCCCTAGACAATGTGGATATTTCTTGAGAGAAACAGATAGGAAAGCCAAGGCTTAACCACTGGTTTATAAATGGTCACTAAGAACAAATAGAAATTGAGTTACAATGTGGAGTCATGTCAGGTTCAGTAGCACTGCATGCATCTAAGCTGTTCCATGTTGCCCTCTTTTTCCCCTTGCATATATAACACTTCCAACAGCCAGTTCTCAAAACAGTGTACTTTACCTTTATAGTAAGAGGAAGTTTTCCTACAATATATTAGATGCCTGACCACTTTCCTAAATGTGGGTACTTGGAAAAATGAACTATTTCCTTTAAGATGAAAGAATCTATGGGTCTTGATTCTAAACAACAATTGTCCAGCCTGGAGCAATAATGCCATGGGATTTTGAGTGAGATCCACTGGGTTTTATATTTCTATACTTTCCCTTGTCATGGCCATGTGGACATGTGACATCATCAAAGGTATGTGCCTTTAAGTGGCCTTGTTTTCCTCAAATGTAAGATTATCAGAATTGTGCACCCCTAATAGGTTTTTTTTTTCAGTGCCCCAACATTGAAATGACACATATTTAACCTCTAAATTATTTCCCAGCACTCTGTATATACTAGCTTCTTTTGCCCCTATTCTGGTATTGGATTATGATTCACACATGTGAGCAGTGTGTTTTCTCCTACATCAAAAAGTTTGAACTTGTTTCACTTTGGGAATATTAAATTTTAAGTTTTGCTTCTAGTTATCATTTTCTCTTTATCAACTATCAGTCTCATTACTGCGTTTTTGTGGCTGTTGAAATTCCCATTTGTTCTTCTTCAATCTCCTGTGAAACTGGGTATCTGCATTTATAGGCACTGTGTGTAAAGGAAAAGCAGAGTCTGGATTATTTCCTGAAGTGCCCTCATGAGTGCTTCCTTGGACTCTTTCTTGCTATTTCTCTCTGCTGTTCTGAACTGAAATCTACATCCTTAAGGAATCTTCTCAAATGAGGTCGTGTTGATAAGTTTTGGAAATTTTTCATTGAGTCACATGTATATACACGTGGGATAGAAAGCCCATGTAAATGTGTGTGAAAGGGATGTATATATATTCTGAAAATAAAGTTTGGATATGTTTGGGGGAATGGACACTTTGCTATACTCATTTTGGAGAGACACCAAGGTCAAGAATAAGTTCACATACCTACTCCATAAAAGGGCAAGAGGCTGAAACCATTTTTATAGTCAGGGAAAAATGAGCCCATAAGAGGTAGTTCAATAGAAGAATTTGACTGGGGCACTAGACACAAAAATGTTGGAAAACCTAAAAGTCCAAAGGGCATGGGGGATAATGAGGAAGAGGAAATCAGTATAGTAGCAACAACTAGAAACTGCTACTGCCCGGAAGAATCAAAGAAAAATGCCATGTTCTGGAGCCCATGATATGGTTTCACCTAATGGGAGCTTTAATCTCAGTGCTAGTGGCTCCCTACCTGGTAGTGTATGCAATAATAGAAAATATATTCCCACCATCAGCATGCCACCCAAAACACAGAGAGAAGGAGAAATGTAGACTATCTACTTCCCTTACCTGATCCTCCATTTTTCTCCCAGGGCATCCATTGCCTGCATAGAACCAGATGTTGGCTTGGTGAAAGTAATTTGCAGGTATCATAAAAGAGCAAGTAAAGGGAAATGAGCATATCTGAGAGCAAACAAGCAAATGGTCATCCCACTGATGGAAGATAATTTGTTGTAATCAAAGGGCAATATTTGGGCAGATTCCTATGGGAACTATGTTTAAATGACCCTACATGTCAGGGAAATGAGGTGGCAGAGTGGAAATGCTGGTTGTTTCAATGATTCCTCACAAATAAAGAAATACAATTGCTTTGGATATCTATCTAGTGTACAAATTATTCTTCATCTTCTTAATGTGGTTAGGGCTCAATTCAGGAGAACAGGAACTATGTTTGTGACCTTAGTTCTATGAAATAATTGATAATAACATCTCCTTGTCTGCAGATGCACTGAGAGATAAGTGTCTGCTGGTCTACACCCTCTCCTTTCGGATTCCCGATCTCTAGAGTATGGATAAAGCCACAAATCTGGCACAGCATCCAGGAAAAGCAATTAGTTCATTTAAGACAGATTTAAATATGTTGAATAAACAGTTTTGTATCTTCTATGGGGCCCATTACACTTGAGCTTGAGAAGTACTTATAATTTTTGGTTAATTCCTACTTGAAGTACTCTAAATTAGCATTTCAAAGCAAGACTGAGTCCAAAGGGTAGAGGGTTGGCAGGCGAATGATAAGGAATACTGAATTTCAACATCCCTTTAGAAAGTTGAGGTTTATAGAGCCTTGGTTTTGGCATCTACACTGGAAACTTTTATTTGGATAACTGTCTAATACTAAGCCAGTTCTGACTTTGCCCAGGATTTGGGTATGATACACTAAATTAGCATGATATTATTGGAAAAAATCTCTATGGGCTAGGAGTCAGAAGATACAGAATCAGTGCCAAACCTGCCTCTATTAGCTATGTGGCCTTGAGTATGCTACTGTTAAAGTTTGCTGAGGTTTGGAAGGTACGGTGAGGGCCCCCTTTTTGGCCCTGGAAGACACATGCAAGGGTCACAGAGATGTGCATTAAAATACAGCATTTGCTAACAGTTATCACATCAGCTTGATCATATCAGACTTGGTCTTGAATTTTTTCTTCAGGGAAAATGTTACCTGGTAAGCAAATTTTACAACATAGTAATTACACTTATAATCTCAAGAGACAGACACATATAGGCACAAATCCAGGTCCACAACTATGAAAACTTAGGTAAGTAACAAAACATTGTCAGTCCTCTGTATCTACATCTGTAAAATACGAAGAGTAATAACTCTTACCTCAATGTTGTCTACACTGAATGAGAGGGAAAATGCATTAAAGCTCTTAGGACAGCACCTAACCCAAAGCCTCAGTCATTTCTGGATATTATTATAGTTGTGAATTATTTATATTTAATCAATATAGTTATTTCTATCCAGCTCATTGTCTGGAACCATCTAGCCATCCCCTGTGTGATGCTTTCACCTGGACTATATTTCTGGCTACTGTATGATTCCTAGGTCTCTACATGAAATATAATCAGTCCTTGGGAGCTTCTATTAAGTCTAGTCTCCACTCAGGTCCTATTTCCACTTCCTTTCCAGATATCCACGCTAAGTTTCTGAGAAAGAGCTATCAAGGGAAAGATCCATGGCAATGTAGAAGGCATTTTCAGGAAGACACAGTAGGATAGTGGGGAGTGGGAAGAAAGAGATGACACAAGGATGTAGTACCAAACAAAATTCCAGGGAAGGAAATGTTGGCTCATCCCACATGTGAGCTCTGGAGACAGCATATATTACACACAGTCATACATATAAACTGCCTCCATTGAAATATTGGAATTACCCCCAAAACGATGTCAATATAACTGGCTTTATTCATCATGTATTGCTTGAAGTCTTCCCCAGGCATTTGAATTTCTCCCTGTACCAAGACAAGATGACTACTGACAGCCTGAAGGCAAGCTTCCTACCACGAAGGAGACATGTTAGCTTTTATTGGTGAAAGCACACTTGGAATTGATATACAAAAGTAAATCTTGAGCATTCTCACCCCCCCAACACACACACACAGTTAACTTTGTGAGGTGATTGATATGCAAATTATCTTGACCTTGGTAACCATTCCATAATGTATAACAAATCATCACCTTGTACACTTTAGACAAAATTGCATTTTTTCAATTATTCTTCAATAAAGCTTATAAAGGGGAGAGAGGCTAGAGGGATATATTGCAACAGTGGCAGCATCTTCCATGGCATTATTGCTAATATTAAATAGTTACACTGACCATAGCACTTTGCCCTTTATACTTCCACTTCCATCTCATGTAGCTGAGAAAGGATTATTCCTCTTCATCGACATGACAAAGAGAGTCTCATCAAATATACATGCATATGTACACACATAGAAATTAACATCTATAAATTTATGTTTAACAATCCATGATATTTGGTTTTTCCATTAAAGCAAGTCATTTAATGGGATTTATACAAATTTATTTGTATTATAGTGATTTAAAAAGTGAAGGAAAAAGTATTTGATAAAATTTATTTTTAATTTAAATATCTACATCCCCAATGAGTTATGACAGCTCAGTTACCAGAAGTTTGCAAAGATGGGTTGTGTAGAAAAGTTCCAAAAGAGTGAAAAGAGAATGTGTATCTCTCCTCTGAGGAGAAGAGACACTTTGCTAGCATTATAAAATGATAGTTGCTGTAATGATGCATATTAGAACCTCTTCTCCATAAAAACTCAGCCACTGTTGATTTGCAATTACACATGTAAACAGCTGAGTAGAGAATACCTGGATTTCTGCCATGTGTTCCTCTCTCCAGTTCCTGCTGATCCATCGAATCTCTCACAGCAAGGAATGGATCAAAATTGGACATGGATATAATGGGTCTTGGAGTTCCCCATTTGTCAGTTGCTAGAATGAGGAAAGAGTTGAGAAACACCTAAATTCCTGATGTCCATTGATTCTGGCATGCACAAAAAGTGAACTGTGGTAACCAGGGTCATATAAAACTCCTTTAACCATCAGCACATCACCTTCTCTCATGGGAAAAGAGAATCAGACAGTAGGACCTTGCTCCCTGACTCCTGGAACCCAGTCTGCCTTTCTTTTCATCTAAGTTAAGATGTTTTGGTTGCCTGGATACGGCTGAGCTTGTGAAAAAATGTCACTGAGCTGCTGTCATGATGGCCATTTTATTACCATGATTTATAAATGGATTATCTGTGAAAATGGCTCTGGTTTTAATCATGCCCCCTGCGGGATAAGGTCTGTTCCCATTGGTTTGTTTCAGTGACAGATCCAGCTACCCTGATATTTTACAACAGTTGGCAGCTGCTCTACTGCAAATGATATCCATCCTCCAGAAAGAATTAGTTAACTTCCAATAGCATTAACCTCCACATGTGCATTCTGCCTACACCCTCAATCTTAGTTCAGATTTCTTCTTTTGAGGCATCATACTCCCCTTCAAACTCCCCTAGTTTTCCATTCCATTTTCCTCTCTCATCCTATTTGAAGAAGGAAGCAATCAACAACAACAAAGTGTTTCCCCAGTGTTCCACATATGGGAATCAGCTTTGATGTTTAAGAGCAAATGCATTTCAAGTGGAGAACGGGAGAAGAGGCACAATTTCCTCTTTTCTGTGCTTCAGCAAGAGGAAATGCACCTGGAATCTATCCTATTATTACTAATAATTTTTGAGTCTCTATCACATACTGATAGCATTTTCTGTTATTGATTTAAGTTCTCAAAACAGTCTTTTAAAAAAGGGATCATCTTCCTCACTCGCAGTCACCAAGGATTTGCTTTGTTAAGTGACATAGTTAAGTGACAGAAGTGACTATGTAATTAGCTTGATAGGATCCAAATCTTCACTTATTCTTATCATTCTAATATTTGCTAATGTTTGCTTCATAGAGTACTAGGCCTGTATGATCTCCAAACCTCTATGTACCCCAATACTCTTTCAAAAAAGGTAAGAAAGAAGGAAGCAAGGCAGGAAGGAAGGAAGGAAGAAAGAAAAAAGAAAAGAAAGGAGGAAGGAAGGAAGAACAAGCAGGCATTTCAGGGAAGTAGTCTTGAGAAATCACTAATGATTAGTTAGTTTATACTAACATTCTAGAAGCTCCGGGAGGTCCTACTTTTTGTAGACCATTTTCTTTTTAAAAATTTTTAATGTTTATTTTTGAGAGACAGAGAGAAAACTTGAGTTGGGGAGGGTCAGAGCAAAGGGAGACATAGAACCTGAACCAGGCTCCAGGCTCTGAGCTGTCCCCATAGAGTCCAATGTGGGGCTCGAACCCATGAACCATGAGATCATGACCTCAGCCGTAGTTGGACGCTTCATTGAATGAGATACCCAGGGACTCCATGTAGATTATTTTCTTTAAGTGATCCTTTCCCAAAGTTTATTCCAACATGAAGTACATGTTTGATGAACACTTGTAAACAGAATCTTATGGATAAGGTTTTGGGGAAAGCTCCTCTAGATTATGTTTCAGTGCCTATGTGTATGGATATATTTTTTTCTTTTTTAAAGTTTATATTTTGGAATAAACTTGAGCATTTCTCCTTTTTCCTCTTGAATACTCTTCTTTATCTCTTCCCTAGCTCCTTATCCTGCTGCTCCCCCTACACGTATCCTGACCATCATCATCGTTATCTTTTTTCTTCATCATTGTCATGCCCTATAGTTAGTTTTCCTCTTGTCATCCTAACTTCTTAATAAAGATCAGGGGGGTTATATATTTTCCCAAGATCACACAGCTAGAAAGTGCCTGAGCAGAGTCAAACCTTTGAATTACTGTTGAAGATTTTTAAAAATGTTTTTTATTTTTGAGAGACAGAGCATGAGTTGGGGGAGGCAGAGAGAGAGAGGGAGACACAGAATTTGGAGCAGGCTTCAGGATCTTTGTGGGACAGAGCCTGACATGGGACTCAAATTCGCAAGCCATGAAATCATGACCTGAGCCAAAGTCAGATGGTTAACTGACTGAGTCACCCAGGTGCCCCCTGAATTACTTTTGAATCTTGGCTACAGTGTCACAGGAAAGTGAGCCTACACATTATTTAATCCTATTCTATCCTTTGCTCTTGAAAAATCAAGAGCCAGAACCCAAATGCCAGAACAAAATAGCAATAGAGTGATGAATAGAGCCCAGGTTCTCTGATCATCAGGGCGAATCTGTTTCTTGAGGGAACTTAGTGACACTCCTGGCAACTTATCAAATAGATTTTCTACAACCTCCTTCTCATTTTAAGAGTTCAAATATGTGAATCAGGTCATCTAACGTGCGATATGGTTGGCACTCTAATGGGTTTTATAGCTAAATGGAAACTCCACTTTTAATTAACTAACAGTGATTAGCATATCAGTTACTCTAACTCATTACAAACAAATTGGACCAAAAACCTGAGCATATGAGCATGAAATAAGCACTATTAAATTTCTATTTAGATAGAGATTCAACTAAACTGCTAGTTCTACTATCAAAAAGCAAAATTATCCTTTCCTAAGATTTAGCTTGGAATCAGTATTAAAAACTGCCTCTAGCTTTTTCTTAGGATATTCTTCTTGTCTCAGTGGAACTGTCTGATCACCTGAATGATAATTAAATAAAATCAAAATGTTCAAAATTTTGAAAGTGTTCAAGTATAAGATTTTGTCAGACATGAAAAATTCAATACATCATACATTATATGTAATACCTTTTATGTGAATATTTGTAAGATTTAAGATTTTCTGTAGGAACAAAAAAGGGAATGCTATCCTGTTTCTTTAGGAAATACAGGCACACACAAATATGATTTACATTGAGATGTGTTTATTTTCATTTATAAATAGATTTTTAGAAGAGTTTGAGTATACTGCTTACACATAGTAATGCCCTCTAGCTTCACAAACTAGTTGTGTATTATCAATTGTGTCTGCTGCTGAAGAGGAAGAAAAAGGAGAAAATGCCTACATCATTTAGAGGTGATGCGCCAAATACATGAATCCAGATTTCAACTTGTAGCGTGATGATAGCCAATAGGAGGCATAGTTGATTTACTGTGTACCAGGATGTAGGAAAGGAAAAAGAATACATGAGTTTTGAAGTCTAGAGATCCAAATTTAAAACCTACTCTTCTGCTTACTCTTCATCCTTTGCTGAGGTTATTATCTGTGAACCTTTAACTATGGTCGTCAGAATTCACAGAGAGATTGCAATTTTTCCCTTACAGTTTTGCTCTGTAAATTAAAGATAATTGAAGTTTCTAAAACAAGGTTCACATAGTAAGAATTCAACAAAGGGTGTGGTATTACACTGTCTTTTCCTTGACATTTGCATGAAAATGACATTACAAGGCCCTTGGTGTCCATTGGTTAGGAAATGAGGAGAGAAGTGTCTAAGGGTTGAAGGTTTGAGGATCTTTGTTTAAGTGTCCTTAGAATTTGGACAGTCAATTTATACCTACATGAATCCAAACGTATTTACTTTATTCGTGGGCTATAATCTTAATTTGTGCTAATCAAATTGAAACCACTGCATTATATTTTAAACTATTATAATCACTTGTGAATAAATCTATGATAACAGTCGTGGAATAAATTGAGCTAAAAATGAATGGCCCTCAGCATATTATCATCTTTGAAAGAGAGCAAAAGCAGGACAGTTTAAGAAAATGTCATGTGGTGATTTGAACCTGTGATGTGGTTTGACTGCCAATACATTCATGTTCTGATTTCTAGATGGCTTTCATGTCCAGTGCAACCAGTAAAAATAATAATATATGAACTACATGTATACATAAATACCCACGCTCTTTAGAAAATATGAATTGCAATTAGAGAGTAGACACTAAAATGAGAGTTATGTCTATTATTATTCTTAAAATAATAGCATTTGAGCGGTATTATCAGGTTAAAATCCCTCATCTTTCGTTTGTCAGAATGATAACAATCTTATGCCAAAGAAGGAAAGTCTTTAAAACTAATAAACCAAAGGAGAAGGGAATTAATAAAGTGAAAGTCATTTCTGATGTTACCAACTTGAAATCTACTTGGTCCAAGGAGCTGTAAGATTGTAAGTCTATTTACATAGAGCCTGACATTGGCCCAGAAGCTAACTGTTCTTTTGGATCTCAAACCTGCCTGTGGCATTATTGATTCCTGGTGTTAAAGTTTACACATATACACTCACAAACACAGAGTATTCAATTTTCATAAAGAGTATTAAAAGCTTATACTTTAATTCAATTGTTTGATTCCCTGTATTTTAAAATATAAATTAAAATTTGAATCCTTCTAGAAATAACTTCAGTATTGCCAAAGATTATGGTTCTGATGCATTAGAGTAATCCTCATGTTTTTATTTTATATCTCTTTCTTTCCATATATAAATTATTTCAATAATTAAAATTAAGATTTTTCAGCATTTTCTTTCATTTAATTTTTTTTTTACTATTTATTTGTTTTTGAGAGAAAAAAACAGAGTACAAGCAGGAGGGGGGCAGAGAGAGAGGGAAACAGAATCTGAAGCAGTCTTCAGGTTCTGAGCTGTCAACACAGAGCCCAATGCAGGGCACAAACCCATGAACTGGGGGATCATGACTTGAGCCGAAGTGGGACTTTTAACTGACTGAGCCCCCACATATTCTTTCATTTTGTACTTTTCTGTATCTATTCTGTCTCTTAAATTAGTAGAATGTTAACCTTTCATGGAAAAAGAGCCATGGGTGAGTATTGATTGAGAATCTATAATGTGCCAAGTATGGAACAAGACACATGACAGTGATGATTGAACTTAATTTTTTAAAATGTTTTTATTTATTTCAGAGAGAGACAGCGTGAGCAGGGGAGGGTCAGAGAGAGAGGGAGATACAGAATCTGAAGCAGCCTCCAGGCTCTGAGCTGACTGTCAGCACAGAGCACGATGCAGGGCTCGAACCCACGGACGGTGAGATCATGACTTGAGCCAAAGTCAGATGCTTAACCACCTGAGCCACCCAGGTGCCTCTGATTTTACTTAAGTTTTACAGCCATCCTTTGAGATAGGCATAATTTTCCTCACTTGACAAGTGAGTAACCTGAAGCCCAGAATGGCTGTCTTGGACCAGTAGGTCTGGCAGAGCTGAGCACTGAACATGAGTTTTAGAGATTACAGAACCTCATTGTTTCCATGCTTTCTCTTCTGGATGTCAGAGATCATAATTTCTTTTCTATTTAATTTGTCAGTCATATAGAATGTATAACTTAGTTTTTTCATAGGTCCTCAATAAATGCCAGTTAATGGTGACAAAATAGGACTGGATCAATGAAATGACCATTAAAGCTTGGCTTTGTTTTATTGGTGAAGTTAATGAGAAACTGGAGTGAAAAAATCAATGTAGCAGCTCTTCTCTGAATGAGAAACTCACGTGGAAACCTGGCAGTCATACAAAGGAAGTTCTTTTACTGGTATGATGTAGGGCCCCTGTGGGAACTAATTTCTCATTTCTTTCATGACATACACCTAGCCATCCTGACATCATCATCAACATAAGTTAATGATGCTGATTCCTTCCTCTTTGTCACTCTACCGAGGGTCGCCAGAAATCCTTTTCTAATCCAGAGAATTCAGTGAACCAAAGAAACCTTAGCACATCATGGAAATTTTCTTTCACAGGTTCCTGTCATTGGAAAACTGACTTTTCTGTGTTACTGGCAGAGATATATATTGTCAAAATGATCAACACATTGAGCTGATTGTGATTTATTTCAAAAGATAAGGCATTATTTTAGAAAATAATGCAAATGCCACATAAGCTGATACTTTAATCATAAATGCACACATACGCATGCACACAGAAAGGGACACATGTTTCTTTACTGACACCACTTGGAATGTCCTAGGTTTAACCATGTTAACAATCTTTGAAGCAGTAAAATGTGTTTTTTTTCAAACTCATTAAAATTGCAATATGAATGCATGGAAAATATATCTTTGCACATAGGATTTTCTTCTATTCCTGGAATAAGCCTGAATTCTCACAAAGTCAGTATAATTACACAGAAGGCACATATGAATGTTTGCGGCTATGATTATCCACTAAGTTTGAGATTTCTAAACAACACGTGCACAGATCTTTATGTGGCAACACAGAGCAGGGAGTTATTTCTTACAGTGAAATGGAAAGATGGGGACATGTTAATCATCAAAAGGAACAAAGAATAAATGAAACAGTTCAGCTTCCTCTAAGGACTCAGACACTTTTGCTCCATACACTTTGAAAAGTTGAGCAATATCTAAATCTACCTGCGCCCACTGTCTTAGTTAAGCACCATAAACTTCTGGGTAACCCCAGGATTTTAGGCTGAAAGTTATCTCTTCTCTTTGCAGTTTTGAGTAGTCTAGCAGCATAGAAAGAGTGTACTGTGGCAGATAGAAGCCCTACAGAGCTCAGACTCTGAAGTCAGACCAAAATATAGGACATTCTGAAGTACTTGACAATGTTTTTTAAGTTGACTTTTAACAATGTCTCCTTCTCAACAAAAAATTGATCAAAATACTCCCTCTGCCTGCCAATAACTATAGGTGTAATTCCAAGCTCATTTTACAGCTGGATCTTAGCTTTTTGTTTTGTTTTATGATAGAGGTGAGTAATGATAGTTACTTCACAGAATTATCTAGAAGTTAAATTATAACATTAATGTTAAGTCCTTACCATAGAGCTTGGTGTTGAGCAAAGATTCTTTAAAGTTAAGAGGTACCAGTAGTAGAAGTAGTAATAGAGTGCTGGTAGTAATATCAGTATTAACATATTTGTACACAACACTGTTGTTATTATTATTATTATTAATGAATAACCTTGTTTCTACTGGTAGTTTCCAGCAGAAGGAAGGAATTCAGTATAGATTGTCCTGGAATCCCATTGTAAGGCAGCACAGTGTTTCACTACAAGTGAGCATTGAATATAGAAAGACCTCAGAGTTGAGAGAAAGGTTAGGTGCCTACGTGTTGTTCAATGCTAATAGACCCGTATACTAGACACTTTTACTAGTTTAGACCCACGTGTATTACAGACAGCTTTCATCACATTTTAATTGACATTGTGTAAATGTCTCCAGAGACTACATTGGATTTTTCTTTTAAGGAGCCAGGTGGATGTTCTTAAAGATACAGTATTATTTTTTTCCAAATAAATCTATTTAAGAATGAGGCAAAAAGGAGATACTTACCAAGTATAGATAAGAGTCTATGAGATGGAATATTTGAAGAACACCAATCAACACATCAGATGGTACCCATAGTAGGGCACCTGAAATGATAAAGGATTAAGACATTTGTGCCATTGGAAGAGTATTTAAAGACCTGTGGATTATTCATTTGGTGATTAAAAAACCAGAGCAGAAAAAAGAGCTGGCTACACCTATGTATTACTTTAGTAAACTCAGTCATAGTTGATATTAACCTGGAAAGCAGATTGAGAAGTAATAGAAATTAATTTGGTCTAATATAAGAAAGAATGCTTTAATAGGAATACTTATCCATAGATGTACTGTGCTACTTCAGAAGGCAGAAAGCCTCCATCAACAAAGTTATTCTATAAGCTAAATATTCATTGTTTATAAATAATCTGAGAAAAAATTACATATGGCAGAACACGAGAGAAGCAAACTTTCAATCCAAGATGTCCTTGAATGCAGGCCTGATGGGTTTGGATCTGAGGAGTGGCAGTCATGTCTCCCCGACAATTATAGTAGATTCTTGTGTTATAGTTTTCCAATGAGATCAACTGGAACTGCATTTTCAAGTTCTAAATATAAATGTAGACTCATAGACTTTTGAAACTGGAAGGAACCTTAAAAATAATCTAGGCTAGTTTCCACAGAGAGGTTTTGCCAACATGACTATCTTGGACAGGAAGTTGAAAAGGAGCCTGCATGTCCTGGTTCTGCAGAGAGAGTGCCTAATCCTACAAGAGAAGTGCCTGTCCCATTAATAATGGCTGCTGTGGACTAGAGACGAGACCAGCAGGATGAGTGAAATGTTCATATGCATATATCATCCTTGCCCAATCTGTACTGCTTCCCCACCTCATAACTGAGGCTCAAAAGGTGCCAGAGAATTCCCCAGTGACAATTACTAAATCATGGAAGATGGCATCAGGTTTTTTTCAGGTATCAGTAAATTGACTCTACACTATTCTAACTTTTGTTAGCTCTCTTTTGAGTTTGTGTACCCCGTATAGACAGAACCTGACAACAGAGTGCTAATTATATGTTTGCATGCTGTAATATCACTTTACTGTCACTAATAATGTGTCAGGCACTGTGCTCAATATTTTCCTGTATTTATTTCATGTGATCCTTATCACAACTTGCTGAAGTACATTTCCATTTTGATGACTCCCATATTACAGATAAGAAAACTAGACCCAGGGATGCCTGGGTGGCTCAGTCAGTTAAGCATTGGACTCTTAGTTTCTGCTCAGGTCATGATATCATGGTGTGGGTTAGAGCCCTGTATTAGGCTCTGCGCTGGCAATGAGGAGCCTGCTTAGAATTCTTTTTTTCTCTCTCTCCTCTCTCTCTGCCCCTCCCAACTCATGCTGTCTCTGTCTCTCTCAAAATAAATAAACAAAAAAAGAAAAAAAAGAAAACTAGAACCAACAAAGTTAAATATCTTGCCTACAACCCCGTGATAAGCAATCGAGCTGGTTTTTGAACCCAGACACCCTAGACCCAGAGTCCAAGCTCTTAACTGCTGTGTTGTCTTGCTTTTACGGATGCTTGTGCAGCCCACAAATAATTAGTGATGGAGCCTCTTGATAATGTGTTAAGGGTGTCCCTGGATGTATCAGTGGGATTCCACTGTTGGTTGCAATGTCCTAATGTCCTTATAATTCCTTAACGGTCAGAGAAAGAGATCTCTACAGACACTCAGAAGAGGCTGCTCATCATTGTCAGAATACTTTATGAATTTAAAAGAAATGAAACTCCCAGCTTCTTCACGCCAAATAAAGACAACTTTCTTAAGGAAACAAGACACATGAATACAAGACCAATTCTAAAATCCTTTGAGACTTTCTGAAAAAATACATTAGCACAATAGTGTGTACCCTCTCTCCTTTTAACATTCACTCATGTCCTTAAGAAATCCTCTTTTTGACCTGCTGGTGCTGTGAAAATTATTTTAAGTTCTTCAAAGAAATTAACAAGATAAGCAGTTTACAATAAAAATAAACTTTATCAAAGATGCATGCCTAAACCACAGCATTTCTCTAAATTGTATGCAACATGCTAATTACAAAGAAATCCAGGTTTTGTTAAGTATAGGCTTTTAATGAAAGAAACATAGTCATAAGACTAACTGCAGCTGTTGAGGAAAAAATAATAAAAGATTGAAATAATAGGGTAGACTAGAAAAGAATGAGAGAAATAAAACTGCTTGCAGTAAGGTCTGTGGATCTGTGCCAGCAAAGCCAAAGGGAGGAGGGCTCATAATCCAGCACCACCCCCTACCCCACCCCGTTTGAGGACAGCAGTGTGTATGTGTGCTTGTGTGACAATGTGTAATCCCCAACTTTACCAGCATCAAATGACTAGTCAAACTCAAGCCTGGGATTGAAGAAACCCTACTCATTCAAATAGCAATATCTTCAAGGGTATGAGAAGCTAAGACTATAACACTGCATTATAACAAAAATCATGAAGAGATTTTTAAAAACTTTGTCCTGAGCGGAATATGTAAAGTCACCGGAAAACACAGTTGGGACACAAATACCATCAAAAGGAAAGCAGATAAGACAATATTTATGGGAGATACAGAAAGGATTAAAAATACTACTTTAGAGCACCAGGAAGTGCTAAAGGAAAACAGATACTCAGTTTTGAAGAATAACAACACTTTCTACTCAGAAGCAGGTAAGTTTAGTTCTAAAATTGCTTGATGCATTTTTTCTTCTTTTTCATTTTTTTTTAATTCTCAAAGAAACTAGCATCAAAGTTTATCAAAAAGAAGGAAGAAGAAAAAGGAAAGAAAGAAAAAGAAACCTGCTAAAAGCTCACCCAAATAAATATATTTGGAAAAGAATCCATGTTTCTGCTTATCCGAAAGTAATGAAAAGATGTGCAGTGATGACACATTTCAGGAATAAATTTGAAGAGAATTGTTTCATACAATTTCACAAAGCGACCTCAGGGAAGGAGAGCCTATTCAGTAATTAAATCGCTTGTCGCCCTCACACATTGGCAGATCTGTGGAGATGTCACTTCAGGGAATTTGATGACTGTTCTCCCACGGGAGTGCTTCGCTTTGGGGAATCTGCAGCTTTACTTAAAGAGGTCATTTGCTCCATAGATTCGAAGAGCGATTACAACAGTGACAGGTTTTCTAGTTATTGTAAGACATGGCACACCCTTTCATTTATTCACCTATCAAACCAAGTTGGATTTGTTCTATGGGTGTGGGTATATTTTAAATGATTCAGAATAAGGAATTCAGGTATATTTAAAAAATACAAAGAAAAGAATGGAAACTGGTGCTATTTTTATGTTCTGTTTTTATGTTCTCTAATTCCAGTCATCAATCCTACATGTTATTAGCATTGTCTACAGGGCAAAGGAGGGCCATCCCTGTTCAGTGGAGTATGCGAGACTGAGGATCAGAATGCCAAGATTACCTCTTCAGTCACCAGAAAATGGGGTGCAGAGGTGAACAGGAAGATATGGAATTCAAGAGGGAATGATGAACCAGGAAAGGAAAGCAAGCGCCAGTAGTAATGAGTGGGAGAAGGCTGACTTTTCTTTCCTGAGGTTGAGGATGTAGTAGAGAAACATCTTCAATTTGGTTTTTACATGTAACCAAGATGCACATAAGCATACAGCCTAAGTGTTTTGCCAGAGACAATTATTTTCTTTGCCCTTCCTTTTTCTCATCCATTTTACTCAAAACGAAAATACTTGATAGGAGTAGTATTACAGGGGCATCAGATCATCAGGCCTTGGGATAACATAGACCCTGGATCAATGCTAAATCTGAAATTTTGCACCTTGGAAAGTGGGGTTGGCCCCTCTCTTCATTAGTTTCCTTATTTGTAAAAGGATGATTAAAAATAATACCTACCTTAAAACATTATTATGAAAGTAAATAATATTTCCTAAGTACTTACTACAGTGTCTGGCACAAAATAAGCCCTTAAATAATGTTAGTTGCTATGACCACCACCATTATTGCCATGATGAAATTCTGACCATTTTATTTTGTTATTTTTAATTGTTTTTATTATTTATTTATTGTTGAGAGAGAGAGAGAGACAGAGTGTGAGCTGGGTAGGGGCAGAAAGAGAGGGAGACACAGAATGTGAAACAGGCTACAGGCTCTGAATTGTTAGCGCAGAGCCTGATGGGGGCCTTGAACTCACAAGCTGTGAGATCACCACCTGAGCTAAAGTTGGACACTTAACCGACTGAGCCACCCAAGTGACCTTTATTATTTTTTAATGCTTCTTTAATTTTCAGAGAAACACATAGAGTATGAGTGAGGGAGGAGCAGACAGAGGGAAAAACAGAATCCAAAGCAGGCTCCAGGCTCTGAGCTATCACACAGAGCCCAACAGGGGCTCCAACTCACAAACTATGAGGTCATGACCTCAGCTGGTCAGATGCTTAACTGACTGAGCCACTCAGGTGCCCCAGAAATTCCTACCACTTTATATAATACCCTTCTCTCCTGTGTTTGCATATTTTGTTTTGTGTATGTGTATGAATATTATATACCATATATATATATAAAATATTACACACAATGGAACATATGCTACATATTCAGGAAGTTACAACTTATGTGTAATTTTACAACCTTGCAAAAAGTTCATCAAAAATGAAAGACATATAATGGAATTTTCATTAGTATAGATTTTAATTCAAAATTGTCCTGTAAATGGAAAGCCAAATTAATGTTTACAGAGGGCAAGGAGGAGGACAGGTGAGGGTGAAATTAAGAAGAAAAGAAAGTAAAACTTAAGTTAACTGGAGATTTGTTCATATAGGAAGATTTTTAATCCACCATAATCATGTCATGTTTTTCATTTCTCATAATGGATTTGTGGAGATATGTACATTTGATCTTACCTGGTCATATGATGCACATTTTGTAAAATAGCTAGTTCATGTTAAACAGGAAGTCTGGGGTCAAGGAAAAATACAAAAGAGATGAGTTTATGAGAAGATCAAAAATTTGAGGGAGAACCTTGCAAGTCCGGGTTACAAGCGAACTTAATCTCAACATGACATGCTAAATCCCTGCCTATCACTACTTCCATATTTAATACACCTCCCAAGGGTAACCTTGTGTCCCTCATACTGCTCAGCAACACTTCCCTCAAACCTTGAGCTACACTGCCTTGTAGTAGGGTGATAATATGTGAGTTTCTCCCCAGTACTTTTAGCTCCCCCCAAATAATGGGACATATAATCAGTTTATTTATAGTTCTTGGTAAATCCTGGAAAAATATTTGTGGAATAAAGACAATCTCTCATCAGCCTATGAGTTTCATTGATCACACATGCTACAAAGACATGAAATCTGTCTGAAGAGATGGTGGTAGATTTGTTTTAAATATGTCAGAAAATGCTATGTAGGTTTCCATCCTTTGACCAAGAAGTAAATATGGATAGCAAAATCTGCAAAAGATTTCTGCCAACGAAAGGAGAAGGAATAGATGATATCACACAATCTCCCTGGATTACCTTAAACCTTGTTTCAGATTAGCTTCTGAAACAGTATAACCTTGTGCATAACATGTCAAAAATCCATTGTGACAGTATTAAATCAGTCCATTGGGATGGTTGTTGAATACAAATCATGAGTTTTATTTTCCTAAAATGATAAATCTGAAAATTTGCAAATGATTCTCAGACTGGATTTTTATAAATAGTTAATGGGTGATTAATTGTAAAAGTGTAAATTTGCTTATCCAGCCTGTCTTGAGATACCTTTAGCATATAAGAGGGATCTTAATTTCTCTTAACTTGTAGAGAACAAAAACAACTACATTCTATTATTTTCCTTAGGTAATGGAAACAATAAACTTCCTTTGCTTTCTTTTTTATTTTTTTTTTTTCTGTCAAGGACAAAACATGAAAAGGCAATACATTTATATCAGAAGATTGATGATATTTATAACCTCAGCTACTTTTAGATTGCCTTCATTATAATTTTATCCTCAATTATCCTATATTAGATTATGTTTAAAAATTTAAACTAAAGTCTCATTATTCTGGAGACAGGCAGGACATGAATCCTGTATCAATAATGAAAAATATGATGACTTTGAGAATATTCTATTCAGAATGAACTGCATTTTTTTCTACCATAAACATCAACAATATGCATTTTAGTCAATGTGTATTTAGTATGGGAATAACTATTTCCCTAAACAACAATGTATATTTGCTTTGGTACCTTTTTCTTTTTACTTACACTATTTGACTTTTCCAGTTTCCTGATATAAATCCTATGAATAGAGAACCTCAAAACTTTATTATTAAATAATTATCAAAAGCCTATTTGGAGGCACCTGGGTGTCTCAGTTGGTTAAGCATCCAACTTCAGCTCAGGTCATGATCTTGTGGTTTTTGAATTTGAACCCCGTGACTGGCTCTGTGCTGACAGCTCAGCAGAGCCTGCTTCAGATTCTCTGTCTCCCTCTCTCTCTGCCCTTTCCCTACTCTATTCCTCAAAAATAAATAAATATTAAAAAAAAAAAATTTAAAGCCCGTTTGGAAAAGAACATATCTAAAAGATAACACTTATTTTATTCTTGCATTGAGATGTTTATAATTTTGTCATTTGTAATTTATTAATATGCCAAAACTATATGGAGACTGATTAAAAGCTCTAATAAATTTATTTCTACCAATTTATATTTTTAATACTTTAGATTTTCAAATCTACTTGCATCTTATTAGGTACATAAAGTTTTGTAAATGTTTTATTGTTGGCTTTCTATAAGTTTTTCAAAATAATGTTCTTTGTTTAATCATTTATCCTTTCATGACTTTCTGCAAAAATAGTTTTGCAGAATTTTTACCTTATTGCAGTTGCCTAAAAAATTTATGGTAACCTTTTAATTCCTTGCACATCTTTATTGTATTTCTTAAAAGCGACTTTGAGTTAAATAATTTTAACAAATAAACGAGTCCTGGATGTTATTAGAAGATTTTAAATGATTTACTTTTATTCAAACAAATGTAGATGATATACCACTATCATTTCAATTTACATTGTTTTTATCTTTAAATATTTTTTTGCTTTATTAATATTATACATTTTATTACATGCCCTCTTTGGTTGTTGTTTACCTCTTCATAAGTTTGAAAATAGTTTACAGATTTTGATTTTACTATTCTATTTTTTATTAATTTTTAGAGAAGAACCATGAGATGGGGAGAGGGGAAGAGGGAAAGAGAATCTTAAGCAGGCTCTATACTCAGCACAGAGCCCAGTGCAGAGCTCAATCTCACACCTCTGTGGTCCTGAGCTTAGCTGAAACCAAGTTGGTCGCTTAACTGACTGAGCCACCTAGGTACCCCTGATTTTATTATTTAATGTTGACTATGTTTATTGTTTTATAAAAACAATAGCATTAATTCATGTAATTTCTTAAATTAATTTTTGATTATACATATGACTTCTTTCACTGCAAATTGAGTAATTTAATTAGAAGTGAGGGGGCACTGCAGCTTAGTCCTAACCAAACAGGCTCTGGAATCAGAGACTTGTTTTGATTCAAACTTTCTAACTACTCTTTGGGTGAATTATTTATTCTTTCCCATCCATGTCCACTTGAGTGATTTTGAGAAACCCACCCATCTCATACGGTTGTTGAAAGGATAAAATGGTCTGATACATGCTTATTAATTTACAAAATAGCATATCCACAGCTCTTAACAGTTAATCAATATATGGTAATTGTAAAACCTTCTACGTACTTAACATCATCACTTTTTTTTCCTGCTTTTTATACTTTTAAATCAAGTTGAGCTTTTAGAAAAATTTTACATCTTCAAAATCAATTTCATGCTTTTGTTTTATTTATAACCTTGAAAATTTACCTTTCAGTATTTTCTTTCTTTCATATTTCTGGAGAGCTTCTTTTCCCCCATATCCACAAGTACAGATTTTTCAATGTTAATTATGTGAAGGCAGGAGTATAATTAAATTTTCTCTTAAATCAAGCCAATTTTTTTCTCTGCTCTTGATTATTAGGCACTTATAGCCTGATACCATTTTATATACTGTTGTCAGTCAAATAACATTCTCCAAAGATATGTAAAGTGTTTTTTATTTTTTTTACTTTATCTATACATCTTTCTTATTAAATCTCTGCATTGGAAGGAAGTGAGTAAATATAAAATACTATATTGTTTCCTTCTCATAATTTACTTAAAAGAGGATTGATCACTTAAAGCAAAAAGAATGATAATGTAAGTTAGCGTTTATAATAATACAAAACTATTGCACAAAGGAAAAGGGAGTATTGAGTAGGTAGATGCAGTAACACTTTTGTTAAAGCATTACATTTGTGAGGTTTGGAGCAGGAAGGGGGGAAGGTCAGATGAAGTGTAAAGCATCAGAAGATACAATAGTCTCTAATAAGTTAAAGATGCATTATTGTTTGACCTAGCTAAGAAGTCGATAGAGGAGATAAAAAAGAACACAGGACACAAAAACATTTTTTTAAATCAACTTGAACAAGCCATTGGAGGAACAACAAATCAAAAGAAACAAATTGAAAATATTTGGTTGGTGTATGCTCTCACATATCAATAATTTCTGTAAAATCAAGTAGACTAAATGCCCTACTAGAAGATAGAGATTGTCGGATTGGGGAAAAACAAAACAAAACAAGATCCAAATATTTGCTCTCTTTGAAAGATGCATTTTTCACATAAAGACCCAGATAAATTTCAAGTAAAATGAAGAAAAAATAGACCATGCAAATAGTAAACATAAACAAATGGTATGGCCAGATTAATAAAAGACAAAGTAGACTTCATGTCAAAAGAGTAGTGACAATCAAAAAAGAAAATTACATACTGATATAAGAATGGATTCACCAGGAAGACATGACAAATCTAAATCTCTCTTTACCTGATAAAAGGTACTCAAAATTCACTAAGCAAACTAAAGAGGGAAATAGATACATTTTCAAATATATTCAGATATTTTAACACCCTGGTTTCAGCAACTGATGGGACTAGTTGCCTATATATAAATATATATATATATATATATGTATATGGTTGTATTTCATATATATGTATGTATATACATTTATATATGTACATACATATATACATACATACATATATATTTGAAATACATATCTATATGAAAGAGGTAAACTATGTTATGTATAGACCACAGCATGTATAGAATATTTCTATCAAAATTCACAGAATACACATGCTTTTCATGAGCCCTTTTAATACTCCTTAAGACAGATAATATACTTTCCCATAAAATAAATCTTAGTAAATTTTAGAAATTTGAAATCTTTATGGAGCATTCTCTGAAAATCTATGTTAGAAGTCAATAACATTAAAATAACTTTAAAGTCTGTAGATGTTTGCAAATCAAATATAAATTTCTAAATGGCTCATAAGTAAAGAAAATACAATGAACATTTAAAAATATTTTTAATAAAGTGAACATGAAAAGACAAATCAAAATCTGTGAGTGATAGCTATAACAGTGCTGAGAGGGAAAATTATAGCTTTGACTGTATTAGAAAAGAAAAATAATGCGTAAGAACAATGACCAATTCTTTCACATTAAAAAATAAAATAGTCTCCCAAATAGATTAATGCAAGAAAAGCAAATATCGCTGAAAAAGAAAGCCACACTACTAATGAAAAATTAGGAATGCTAAAGGCTAGATCTTTGAACTGGCCAATAAAATTAAGTAGCACCTAGCAAGAAAATAGAGAACAAATTACCTATATCAGGAATGAAAGTGAAGATATCAGTACTGATCTAAAGACCTGCAATGAGGGGCGCCTGGGTGGCTCAGTTGGTTAAGTATCTGATTTTGGCTCAGGTCATGATATCACAGTTCATGGGTTTGAGCCCCGTGTCGGGCTCTGTGCTGACAGCTACCTCTGAGCCTGGACCCTGCTTCAGATTCTGTGTCTCCCTCTCTCTCTGACCCTCTCCTGCTCATGTGTG
>NW_027528798.1:1815106-1966367 GCF_008692635.1 Crocuta crocuta
CCTCTCTCTCTCTCTGAAATAAAACATTAAAAACAATTTTTTAAGACCTGCAGTGATAGTAAAGAAATGTTATGAACAACTTTATGATAAAAAATTATTCAAGGTCAATAGAAGAAGAGATTTCTTACATATAGGTTACCAAAACTGATAGCAGAAGAAGTAGAAAATCTGAATGTCCTAAATTTATTAAATTAATCAAATTTCTATTAAAACTGCCCACAAGTAAATCTGCATGAATGTGACTGTATTCAAAGAAGGAAGAAGTCATATTTTTTCAAAAATCAGAAGACACTTTCCAGCTCATTTTATACTAACATTACCCTTACAGTCAAATTAAGAAAAGAAAAAAATACGAAGTCTTAGTTCTCAAACTACATGCAAAATCCCTGGACAAAATATCAACAATATATTTTGGAAATACTATATATATGCAAATATATGCATGGTGTGTGTGTGTGTGTGTGTGTGTGTGTGTGTGTGCATACCCCATGACTGTAAGTGGGGTTTACAGTAAAAAATACAAAACTGTCCTGACATCTGAAAATCAATAAAATATACTGTGTTCTCAGAAGAAAAGAGAAAAATAGGATCAGTAGAAAGTTTAAAAAGCTATTGATCAAATTAAATACATATACACCATCAAAATTCTCAACAAATGAGAAATATAAACTTTCCTAATCTGAAGATAGTAATTTAAAATTATTTTACCTTTAAAAAATGAAATTACTTTCCCCTATAACCAAAAATAAGACAAAGATATTCCCTCTTACCCTTCTGCTCAATACTACTCTGGAAATACTACTACTATAAGGCAATATCATCATCATCTAAAATAATTAAGATTATTATTACAATAAAAGGCTTAAGGCTGGAAAGAAAGAAGTAAAACTGTTTACATTTTAGATGACATTGACACAATTCTCTACATTTCAAATTCTAAGGTATTTATTTTGTAAAATCCTTAAAATAGCTTGCTCACAGGACATAAAGCTAAAATATAAAAAGAAAATATACTTCTGTAATCTTAGCAATAAACAATTGAAAAATAAATAATTTATATATCTTTCATAAATATGAAACACTTAGGGATACATTTTACAAAATATGTGCAAGGCCAATACAATGAAAAAGTATAAATCATTATTTAGATAAAAAAAGGAAATATAAATAAATGTAAAATGCTATGTGCATGGGTTAATAATAGACCCAATATCATTGAGATGTAAATTTTCTCCATATTGATCTGTAGATTAAACTCAATTCAAATTGACATCTCAGTAGGACTTTTGCAGTAATTGACAAGTAGACTCTATTATTTATATGGAAGCACAAAGGGCATGAAATAGTCAAAATAATCATAATTATACCTAAAAAATAAAATAAAGCAAGAACTGACACTATATGACCTGAAGATATTTTCTAAACTTTAATGATCAACATAGAATGATATTGATATAACAACTAATATGGAGATCAATGAAACCAAATAGAGAGCCCAGAAGTAGGTGTGTGTGTGTGTGTGAGTGTGTGTAATTCATTTTTTCTAGTAATGTCCAAAGTAATTCAGTGGAACTAAATCATAGTATTTTCAACAAATGGTGCTGGAAAAAAACTGAATATCCATATATAATTAATTTTTAAATTGACCTTTACCTTCATAAAAATTCATAAAAATAATATAGTTGTAGACTAAAATATTGGAAATAACACCATAAAATCTTTAGAAGAAAACATAAGAGAAATATTTTTTAACCTTGGATTAGAAAAGATTTCTAACATGAAACATAAAATGTATTTAACATATGAAAAATAAAGTTCAACTTGATTATAAATAAAAACTACTTTTTAAAATATACCATCTAAAATATTAAAATGTGAGTACCAGATGACAATATTCTTAGCACATACATCTGATAAAGAACTTAAACCTTTAATGTATAAAGAAATCACATAACTCAATAATAGAAGCATAAATACTTTCAAAAAATCTTAGATACTTCACTTGGGAAGATATGTAAATGGCAAACAGTACATAAAACAATGCTTAATACTGATAGTCATCCAGGAAATGAAAATCAAAATAACAATTGGATACAACTTAATACCTAATAAAGTGGCCGAAATGCAATACCTATTCCAGACAATAATGTGTCACAACTCGAATCCCATACACTGTCAAGAGGATAAAATGGTGCAGCCAGTTTTTTGTTTTTTTTTTACCTTTTTTTAAACTCGTATTTATTTTTGAGAGAAACAAACAGAGCATTAATGGGAGAGGAACAGAGAAAGAGGGAGAGACAGAATCAATAGCGGGCTCCAAGATGTGAACTGTCAGCACAGGAGTCTGACGTGGGGCTTGAACCCATGAACTATGAGATCATGACCTGAACTGAAGTCGGATACTTAACCATCTGAGCCACCCAGGTGCCCCCAGTGCAACCACTTTTAAAACCACTTTTGGCACGTTCCTATAAAGAACCACACATTTAACATAATAGTTTCTCTACTAGGAATTTTACCAAGAGAAATGAAAGCATAAATCCATAGAAAGATTGTACACAAATGTTCATAGCAGATGCATTTATAATAGTCCAAAACAATTAAGAACCTGAATGTCTGTGTGAGTTGAATCGATAACAAGCTGTGATACATTCAATGAATGGATACTATTTAGCAATAATAAGGAACACGTTACTCATTGGATTAATCTCACAGTTCCCTTGCTGAACAGAGGACATTTCACAAAAGAGTCCCTCCTCTAGGATGCTATTTATGTGAAATTTCAGGACAGGCAAAACTAATCTATATTTAAGAAATGCATTTCTTGGGTTGAGGAGTATCGGTGAGTGAATTTTCTAGAGAGATATAACTGTTCATTATCTTGATTGGGGTGGTGATTGTATCAATGTATGCATTTGTCAAAAGCCAGCCATCTGTATACTTAACATGTGTGAATTATATTTGTACATAAAGTATACATTAATAGAATGCACACATAAGCTTGCACACACATGCGCACAGCACTAGGCTAGGGTTGTGGCATAATGGAACTCTTCCCATACCACCGATTTTGTAAAAACAGTTAAGATCAATCCAGCGTTAACCCAGGTCTCTAAAAAGTTGAAGATATTTAACAAAGACAAGTAGAGTAAATGAAAAAAAAAAAAGAGAATATCTACTAAAAATCCCAAGCATTTAAAACATAACAAAAATTTTCCTTCTTACTCTACAGTTGAGGGGGAAAAAATCAGAAGCAACCTCTTGGCTATTTAGTCTTCGTGACCATACAGTTTTCATGGGTTTCGTTTTCATGCGTTCCTAAGGTAGCTGTGCTTTTGTTAATTCACTTTTAATTTGCTTTATTTTCTGATTTTGCATTCTGCTAAGGGGAAGGACATATCTAGAACATGTCATTTATTCAGGAAAGGGAATATAGATCTCTATGGTAGTTAAAGAAGTCTTTTCCTTATAAGGAAAACAGGTCAGTTTGTAGCCTCTAAGCAGTTTCTGTCATCCTCCAAGATACTGTTATATTTGTATCTCTTGCCCTAAAGTGTCACATTCTACCTTTCTACTTGTTTTCTAAACAAAAGGAGTGTGGTAAAGCCAGCATTTCTATCAGACTCCTTTGTCTTACACTTCTTTGTTCATCACATGCAGGGGACTCTTCTTTCTAGGAAGGAATGGGCTATTACCAACACGTAATGCTCTGTAAACAGTTGTTTTCTTGGGGTTATTTTGTCCAACTTGGTCTCATATAGTAGGCTCTAATTGTTAAAGGAAAGATCAGCAGTTTTTAAACCTTAATAGTTAGCATTATGTACAAGAGCCAGTTATCAGTATGAATTATATTGTCTGCCATGGGTGGGAAGTGCGAAAAGGCTTGTTCCTCAATGTTGTTGTTGTTTTCTTCAGGATACTGAATTTGTTCTATGTGGGAAGCAAATACATTTACAGATCAAACACTGTATTTATCATTCTTATGTGCCTCATATAGTTTTAATTATTTAATAACCAAACCATCTATGAAACACTATGCAGAAAAACAAGGAATTAGGTTGGGTACAGACTGCACCCAAATTTTAACTTTGGTAAGTATATTCTTTAGTTCCCTCTTCTGTAACATTTTTTATATATTTAGGGATGACAATTTTTTCAATGATATTGAAGTCAGTCTATTATGGGATACAAACAAGTAAATAAAATCTGCCGTGATAACCCTCTATGACACTGCTACTGATGGATGCTAGCATGTATTCAACCACTTTTATGTATTTCACCAGGGTCCAGGTACTGAGATTCCAAATTAAACTGATTCTGTATAAAACCAGGAGGATGATTTTCTATATTATGTCTCTCCCTCATTCTGGGAAAGGGTCACAAATGGAAAATGAATATTGGTTCTGATTTGCTTATTGAAGCAAACTTTGTACTGTAAGAAAAACTTGAGGGGACTCTGAAAATTTGGGGAAATTACTTGTGTTCTGATTATCCATGATTATATAATGACAGTGATAATTCAATACATGGAATTATTGTAAAGAATATTTGAGACAAATTCTGGCATTTATTATAATCCTTAACAATATAATTAGGCCCCAAACCTGATGTCTTCTTCTATTTCTCCATTATTAACCATTACTATTGTGCTTGATAGTTTATATTTTAACTCTGTGTCCTAAAATGAAGGAAATAACCACTTAATCCAAAGATTTTATACAAAAAGATATTTTATTTCTAATATCCTATAGAGATATTTTCTTCAAATAATCCCCCTAATCTTATGTCTTGGGAAATAATCATCATAACCAGGAGTCATTGTATTCTTTCAGTAGAGACAGACCTCATCTGTAGCTTTAGGATATGTGAGAAAGTAAACTGTTTACACAACCTTGCCAGCCAACACTTCCCACATTTGTGGACACCTAGGTAAATGTCCCTCTTTTGCATTCAGTGGTCTTCCCTTACCCCCATAAAGTTGACATATATTTCAAAAGATTTGTCAAGAAAAGTTTTAAAATGAAGTGAGAAGAGAAGGCCTCATAGGATCTGTGATTCTCCCATCCTAACTGGAAAGTTTCTGTAATCTTCTTCCTGCAAGACCATCTTGATTCTTACGTATGATTGACACCAATATAATCATTATACCATGGAGAACACAAAGGGAGGTTCCAGTTAAATCAAATCTGTATTATTGAGATACAACTTTTGTTACATTTATTATAGTATTTCAGAAGAAAAAACTCAAGATAATTACAAGTTCTACAAGTATCTTTTAGTAGAGCACATGTCAATCAAGAGATCATTTCAGTGTGTTTTCTATTAAATATATATATATATATTTCAATGTGGAAAGCATAAATACTATGTACTTATTATATGTGTTTATCTTCATTTATTTTTAACTGTTTTAAAATCCTATACTTTCCCCTGCTCTACTGGCTTCTCCTATGTAGTCACTGATAATATTTCGTAGAGTTTTTCAAGTACTTATTCATTTATGGTTTTATTTTCCTTGGCCAAGTGGAGTATCCTGAACCCTCAGTAGAGTGTGTGAAATACGCTAAGGATCTCAAAACAGGGACTTGAATTTCTGCATCTTCTTCAGATATTCTGAGAGATGACATCAATTGCTATTATCTGGCACTATTGTTTCAGATCTATACTAATGCATTTCGAATGGACTGTAAGATATATTTTTAATTTTCAGTGTTGGGGCCTTGTCTCTTCGGGAACCAGACATGGACAAAACTAGATAATGACAAAATGCTTTCTTAGATAAATGGATCTCTAAATCTGTATATTAAGTGCTGAACTTATTTGTGCTGTCCTGTTGACCAAACATCTTAGAACACCAAAAGAATATAGTGTTGGAGGTAAAAAAAAAAAAAAACAAAAAAACAAAAACAGTAGACCTCTCCTAAGGGATACACATTTTAAAAATTCCCCCTCATAGCAGTATGTTTTTGAGAAAAATAAATTTTAGGATTTATGGAACAGAAGTTTAGGCTTCTATAATGTTACTAATGAAAGGGGAAAGTGTTCCCAGTTAAGTAAATGCACATGTTTTGCTATACCAAAAAAATGTTGCAGAAATAATAGCACCTACTGACCATTGAGTACAATTCAAAGCAATTTTATATATTCTTAATATATGTATGTGTGTGTGTATATATGTGTATATGTCAATATACTTCTATATAGTCTATTTATGTATATATGTATATATGTGTGTATGTATGTATGTATGTATATGTGTGTATATGTGTATACACACACACACACACATATGCAATTATATCATTAATATATTTCTCAAAATCACCCACCTACTCCACAACAGAGGAAGGACCAGAACTCAAAACCAAGTCTGTGTGATACAAGCACCTATCACCTTTAGGTACTTGATTCATCACCTTTAATTAGGATATCAGCATTCTTCTCTTTGAGCCAGGACATACTTCTGCATATTCAGTTCAACCCCCAGCTGTAGGTATGGAATCATCATCTGACCAATCCCTTAGGTTTTCACAGATCTCTTAGTGCTTTGGCTGTCCATGGTATGCAAGATCTGCAGATGGAACTAAGTGGAGACTTGTAGCCCAAACTTGGTATAGACTGTGTGATTATTCCATTCACAAAAAGATTAGAGAATTATGCCAGCTCTGGCTCTATGCCAGTCTAGTAGAGTTCCTCAAAGAAGTCTTCCATGTGTCCCCCCAACACCAGCATGTCCAACACCACTCCTCTGACTCAAATACTTGAGTGTTCTAGATATATAGTATTGCAGTGAATGTCTCCAGTCATGATCACTTTGAAAATAATAAGAACTGGGTTTAGGTTTTGGTATGTTGTATAACTGGAGTATTTCTGGCAACAAAAAGATCATAATGTTTTCAGTAATTTGATTGAATTTTAGTGGGAGATCTACACAAGGAAAATATTTTTCCTGGAGTCCTTGAATAGCTCTAAGTGCTTTCAGGTCCCTGGGAAGACAGTCCTGATCAGTCACCGCCAGTCACGTGTCATCACAGCTATTAGTTTCTGAATATAGAAATTAAAAGTAATTCCAGGGACAAATTACTTGTGTCATTTGCAGAGAGTTACCTTGTCTCCATGCATGCATATGTCCCTTCTATGGAATGTATATATACTTGATTCTGTATATATCATAGAGAAAAGGAGTACACACAAAAAAATAGGAAAATAATAAAAATTTTCTTTCACTGCCTCCCAAATCAGAAAGCAGCATTTGTAGTTTCTGCACAAGAAAATGATGACACATTCAACCAGAGCAATTGAGAGAAGTTTAATAAAAAACTCTATGTGAAAGAGAGCGTGCAAGGCACGGGACCCTGACACAAGCAGCATCGATAAGCTCCTCACACCCTCAGTTTCCACACAGGACCCTATTTTCCAATTAGGCTCATGCCAATCAAAGATATTTTCTAACTGATTTCACAAATGCAGATAAACAAAATGCAAATGCTTACATAAAATAGAAGATTTCAGATGCCTAAAAAAGGAAACATGTTGCCCATTCTATCACATTCTCCTGACATCTACTCCCCACTCCTCTACAAATTCTCTCTCTGTCTCATAGAACTTTTACACTCTCATGGTATTTTTCTTTTTTAAAGCAGTCACTTATACATTTACATATTTTTTCTTCTGTCTACCCCACCAATGATTCTATAAAATCAATACATGGATTTCCTGTTAATATTCAATAAATGTGTGTGTTTATTTTTATGCATATAAATAGCACTCTATGCCCACTGTGGTATAAAGCTGGTATTGAATCATGGCATCTCCTTAGTTTCCAACTCTGAAGTTGAAGATTGACTTAGCTTCCCATCTTGGATGTTATTTTGTGGTTTTCTTTTTTTTTTTCCTATTAAAAAAAATAGTTTTAATGTTTGTTTTTTTTTAATTTTATTTCTGAGAGAGAGAAAGAGAGCATGAGCAGGGGAGGGTCAGAAAGATAAGGAGACACAGAATCCAAAACAGGCTCCAGGCTCTGAGCTGGCTGTCAGCATGAAACCCGACGTGGGGCTTGAACCCACAAACCACAAGATCATGACCTGAGCCAAAGTCGGACGCCCAACCGACTGAGCCATCTAGGTGTCCCATTTTGTGATGTGCAGATGAATCTCAGACTCAGTTATTCCTTCTAACTAGCTGTGTACTCAGCAACTCTCCTCATCTTCATTTAACTTTGTGTAGTGATGTCTGGGTCATACCTTAGTGGTCTGGCTCATGGCTGAGTTTGCAGATGAGAGAATAAACTCTTCGTTTAGCTCCTTTACACTCTCTGGAGGTCTCCCTCGGTAGTTAATGTATTTCTTTCAGTTGAAAATACAAACACAAAAATAAATGACCCTATTAGCTTGTAATTGTCATCTCCTGGGGTTGCTTTCAGTGCCTAATGGGGAATTTTTTTCCTGTAAAAGAGGTCTAATTTGGTCCTATTGCCCAATATGAACCACATGCTCTAGTAAATATCTGTGCCAGTGATTAATAGAACAGCCATCAGTAACTGTAAGGTGAGTGGCACATTCGTAGACAAATATCCCATCTGTCTTGCCTAGAATAACCTACTATTTGAGGGAATTTTTCAAAATCACCCCTTAAAGGAAAATAAGTTCTCCAAAGATAGCCAAGCATTGGGAAACATTGCAAGAGAAAATTGTATCCTTTCAGGTATAAGATATTTTTGAAGTGGGCACATTTTATTTATTCCTCTAATCATCTTATTCCATATTCTATCTGACAGGCATAAATTTAAAGGTGCCCTTGTCTCTTAACATTTGTGAATGTGTCCTATTACATATACATCAGACATTTACTCAGTGTGACATCTACCTGGTTTCTCGCTAATGTCTACAAACAAATCTAAGTCAGATTTAATAGTGCTTTCAACGTGCCAAGTCCTGTGTTGATGTAGAAGACAAGGTAATATGTGTTAAGAACTTTAAGGCAGGTCAACACAATTATATGGAAATTTGGAGGAAATATTGCCTGGAATAAATAGGGATTTTTTAAATATTTTTATTTATTTCTAGGAGAGAGAGAGAGACACCATGAGCAGGGGAGGGTCAGAGAGAGAGGGAGACACAGACTCCGAAATAGGCTCCAGGCTCTGAGCTGGCAGTCAGCACAGAGTCCGACACGGGGCTCGAACCCACGAACCGCGAGATCATGACCTAAGCAAAAGTTGGACGCTTAACCGACTAAGCCACCCAGGCGCCCCAAGGACTTTTTTTTTTTTTTTTTTTTTTTAATTTAAGAAAACATAAGCTTAAATCCAGACTCTACTGTTGACTAGTTTAAGACTTTGGGAAATGTAGTTGCTTTCCTTTGCTTTTGTTTCCTGAACTACATAGTGAGAAATGATATTTCTTGTCAAAAATTGTGAGGACTAACTGAGATGGCATTTGTGGGGAACCTAGCAGAGCACTTGGCCTATAGTAGGTGACAATAAATGTTAAGTAGAATCTCTCCCTTTTATTTGATGACCTCAGAAGACTTCCTGTAAAGGAGATGGACATTTGAATTGGATCTGAAGCATGCATAGGTTTTCTATGGTGGTAGAAAGTTTGCAGCATACACATGCTTGATACTAAGATTTTTCATTACAACCTTCCTTTATTAAACATGATATAATGTGGAAGAGCAAATAAGACTGCAGGCGTACAGGAAGGGTGCAGTGTATACCTTAATATGACTTTTCCTTGTTCTCTATCTTAACTGACAGGAAGAGAAGAAGGGAATGAAGGAAGAGACACTTTTAATCACAGTCCTTTTTCAAACTTTGTACATATATGATGAGGGAAATCATCACTCATTATGCTGGTGAGTAAAAATTATTAATGACTGCATTTGTGAGAGCTAAATAACCATTTGTACTACTTTATTAAAGGCATAATAATTATCCTCTCTTTTCACATGCCTATGACCCAGCACCTAGCTTCCTGCCTGACCTCATAACCATCAGTTTCTAAATGTTTGCTGAACGGGTAAATTTGGGCTTGGATTTAATTCTTCTTCTCTTAAGATCATTAAGAATCAGGCTGTTATACTATTGTCATGAAAATCTAAATGCTGTTAATTTCTGATATACATGGTAAATAGGTTATTTGTATTCGGCTGGTGTTTGGTCTAACTTGCTTTCTCTTCAAATGAGGCTGTGTGTCCCAGGTCCCTTCAGAACTGAATAGCATTGATTTCTTTTTTTCCCCTCTGACAAAAGCAGCAACAAATATATAAACTCCCCTTCCTTGGTGAAATGTGTATATGCAGGGATATTGCCTGTGTCTGTTTCTAAACACATATTCCCCAGCCCATTAGTTGTGTCTTTAAATATTTTACAGGTTCTATTTTTCTACTAATTGACCTTCTGACTAAAGTAATTTGTGATCAGTTAAATAGTCACCAAATTAACGTGTCAGTTTAATATGTTTAAAGAATCTAATCAAAGCAGTTATCTTCAGTGGAAAGCTATCAGATTCATTTTAGAAGTTAGCAAAAGGCTGATACTAAAACTTGACAAAGAGAGGAGGCACACAAAGAAACTATAGTACAATTTCATTCATGAAAATGAATATATCAGTACAAAGAAAATACTTGTAGAAATTCTTCTCATTTGTAGGTAAGAAAACATCTGTATAATTCCACCTGCATGAAATGGAGTTTCCACCCACTTCCAAAGAAAACTTTAGAGTTTCTAAATATGCTTCTAACCATCCATCTAGTTGAAAGCGTAATAAGATGGGGAACAAAAGGCCCATGGCCATCTCAGTTGAGAAATGTATTTCTCATAAATGTTCTTTTTTTAAGTAAAATGATAAATATCTTATCTTCCACTTAATAGTAAAACATTAGAGACATTTGAATCAAGAAAATTAAGTAAGTCTGTACCAGTGTTATCTTTAACAATATTCTGTAAATTGGTATTAGTATTGGTATAATATAGTATGAAAAAGAAGAAATAAGCAAAAGAGTAATTTTAAAAGGCATTCCATTAGAATTTATAAAGATTATATATTTTGTACATTTGTAAAATAGAAAAAAGTCTAAATAAACTGGGTACGTTCAATTTGGTATTCTGCACAAGAGATTGAGGTCAACAGTAGGTCACTTCACCATGCACTGGAATCTGAAGGGACCTATTTATTGCTCACAATACTTTGTGTTAAGATTTTCAGCCAGTTTAAATGGAGACCAAAAAAAAGTCAGATATCTATCAAATTATATGTACTGGCTTATACTGAAGACATTTGCAGGTTTGTCCTTAAATTACTTTCCTAACCACTCACAGCAGGACAGATGCTGGCTTCCATCCACTGCGCTCACCATCCCCATAGACTGAGAGCATAGACCAGGAGAGAACTTTCATCTCTGACTGGCAATTAGGCAGGTCCTGAGGGAGCCAAAACACTAAAACTTTCACCAAATAAATTTGCATCATTTAGTGGGAAGGAGAAGGAAGAGAAAAGACACTGGAGGAGGATGAAAAGGAGGAAAAGGAGGAGAAGAAGAAGGGGAAAGGGGAGAAGGAAAAGGAGGAAGAGAGGAAGAGAAAGTGGTAGAAACAAGAAGAAGAAAGGAGGAGGAAGATGAAGAAGAGAAGCTGAAAGTGTTACCACAATACTTCTTACTTTTCGGAGATGTAACATGGAAAATGGAGTTGGGGTAATAAAGCTCTTCCCTGCATCTCCCAGTTTTCCACAGAACTCCACTTTGTATATCGTTGCTATATAAGGAATTTTGGCAGTGTTGAAAAATGCTCTTTACTGAGAAATAGTCAACCATGACTTTATTCAAGAATGGTCTATGAGTTCTTGAGTTCAACAAACGTTGTGTCGTGGATTAAAATGACCACTATTTATTTGGCATGTCTCTCATTAAGAGGTCTCATTAAGGGGTCTATATATCCCATGTTTTTGTTTTTGTTTTTCTAGACTAGGCCTGTGACTCCCTTTTGACCAGTGCAATATGGCATTAACTAGGTTGTGTGACCTCTGAGTCTCCATCATAAATCTCTTGGAATTTTCACCCTAGGAGAAGCCAACCACCATATAATAAGTCTGACTATCCTGTAATTGCTATGCAGTAAGAAAACGAACTAGCCATGTGGAAATGCCACATGAAGATAGAGATATGCCTGGATGTCCTGGCTGTGATAGTCATCCTAGCTCAGACATCAGATGTGTAAGTGAGTAAGCAATGTTGGACATGTCAGACCACATAGAGATCACATAGGGAAGAAATGAAGAATTCAGCTGATAGCCAGAAGCAAGTTCCTAAATACATGGCCTCAGTGGAACTCTCCCAGACATCACAACTTTTCAAGATACCCCAGCTCACACTTCTGTCATTACGGAAAAGGGATAAACTATTTTTGTGTGCCTTGCTTAAATTCCTAACCCACAAAATGGATAGCATAATACAATAGAATCATAACCAAGGACAATTATTTAAAAGTTCTGATTCTTTATTTTCTCATCTGTAAAATGAGAACAAAATACTAGCATCTTTTTCATAACACTTTTATATACATGAAATGAGCTAATGCAGGTGAAGCCCTAAACACAATACTGGATATGGATCATGCAACAAATTTAACCATTATCTTTCGATAAACCATACCTCTGAAAAATTGAAGAGCCATGAGAAGAAAGAATACCATAACACCAGGAGAATTCTTAAATGAAATTCATGCTGAAACCAGAAATTGTCCTGCTATGGAATTTCAAGGCAATTACAGATTGGAGCACTCTGAAAAATATACTTCATCCTTCATGGTACCATGGCAATGTTTCAATTATATACTTAGGAGTTAGTGATAGCATTACATTCCAGAATGGTTATATGCCTCTTGAAAAGGAATAGCATTGTCATTTCATGGGGGGAACCATGACTCTGGATTATTCTGATGAAAGAAAGGAAAGGAGGAAGGAGGCAAGAAAGAAAAGAAAGAAGACAGAGAGAGAGAGAGAAGGAGGGAGGAAGGAAAAATTGTACCAGTGAAAGTCATATTTGACTTAAAAATTCATTTGGCATGTGCATTTAGAGCTTTAACACTGAAAATTTTGGGTTTTGTTTGTGTTTCTGTAAAATAAAGTATATGTTCATGATGGAAATTTGAAAAATAGAAAAAAGAATAAAGATGAAACAAAATCATCAGTAATTTCACAAATTCTTTAAAACTGCTGGAATTATTTTGGAGATTCCTTTCCAAACATTGTCATATAAATACTTTGCATACTTATGTGTATTATTACATATATTGTTTTAACATTTATCTTTATGTCTTCACTCTCAGTGAAACAATGGTTAATGAAATAATAATACTCTTATTTATTTGTGTTGAATATATCCAGTGATTTCTGATGTTTTGTTAATAGAGTAAATATCCATTCATACAGAAATTATCCTGCATTTCCTCTGGATAAATTCCTAGAAGACAATTACTGAGTCAAATGGCCTTCACCTTCAGCTCCATTGAGCATTTTCTTACGTATCCCATTATTCATTTGCAAGGTATAGTAACACTTCTACGAAGTCATTTATATAATAAACTCCTAAGAAGCCCGTGCATTTGGCAATATCAGAGCTTGAATTTACCCCATTGCTTTAATCAGATGCCTATCATGTTCTAGGGAATGGATACACCTGATGTCATTGGTCTGTTTCCATGGGTCTTCCATTCCAAGAATCCTCACTTTTCTGAATGTAACTTTCAGGCACCAGAGGCAAATATTTGTATAAAACTTGTGTGCCTGTTCAGGATTTTGACAGTCCCTACAGGAACTAAATTTTAGTAGACATATGTTTGCTGCCAGATTTTAACAACGTAAGTCTGAGCTTAGTCTTTTGTTTGTTTCCATTAAGTTTTTCATATTCTTGATAATATGAATACAAAGGAGACAAATAATCTTTAATGGACATGTCTTTTCTTTGTATATGTTATACTGAAGATATTGAGCTTGGCTTTTTAATGGTATCTCTTTCATAATTAGTTACAGCTTTTGAAAGTTTAAAGGTTACCCTGTCCTTTACTGGGCTAACCTTACTTTTCTTCTGTCACTATTTAAAGGAGTTTGAGCAATTAGCTTAGTGCTCCCTGCCTGTGTAGAATCATACTTACTCTTGCACAACTAGGTACTCAGTCAAGAGTGTGGACAGTGTCTGATTTGGAAAATCTCTCATAAAAATCTAATCAGACTGATCAGACTGGCATGTGATTCACACAGATGAAGAGTAGTAAGACATTAATCTGCATTCAGGTCCAAAATGTAGTTGAAAACTTCACTATAGTAAGTCACTTGGGAAAAAAATGTACTTAGGCATTTGTTACAAGTATGAAATCACTAATGCTAATATATCTTTATGAATAAAGGCATTTTTATCTCTTTATGCATAAAGACATGAGGGATGTGGCCCAAGGCTATTATCATACAGTATTCCTACTGTTCATGTGCACATCAGAGTCCCCTCCAGAGACTTTTTTTCCTCAATATTTCTAGGATTGAGGAAAATACAATATCCTTAGAATAAAAAGGGCCAGCACATTGACTCCAAAAGTATAAATTACTATTTTTCAGCCCAGTGGGCCTGAAGCCAGAAAATCTGGTTCTAGTCCACTTTTGTTGTTGTTGTTACCTGTTGTTTTTTTTTTTAATACTTCATCATGTATAAAATGAAGATTAATACCTCCGACCACTCAGGATAGTTATGGTTGTAAAATGTGATCACACTTTAAAGCCACCTTGTGCAGTAGAATCCACTAGATCTCTGTGAAGATATCTAATTGTGTTTACTATTAGTTTATCAGCTCCATGATACACTATAGTTACAGTAAATGAAAGCAGATTTTTTTTTTTTTAATGGAGAGCCTCTTACCTGGGCATTAAACAGTAATGGTTTGGTTTAGAGATCTACTTTTAGTAGCGCAAAATTCAGTGTTTGCAAACCCAAGTGAAAACTGTTTGCTACACTGCCTTTCCTTTTCAATCTCACGCCCAAACCATCATCACTAGCTTATGAGCCCTAATTACTGTGGGTGGAGAACAGAGTGGCTCCATTCCACCATTGATTAGAACAAGATCCAATTACCAAATGCCGGTTTCTTAAAGGGTGTGTTTCTAGCTAGCTGCTTCTCACCACCCAGCAATTTGCCCTTGACAGAAGCACTGTCCCAGAAGCAAGAGAAATCACTGTTAACTTCTTACTTGTATAGAGGCTGCACACAGTTTCTATGTGGCATGAGAAAAGGGCATCTGGAAGGAAAACACTGACAGAAATTTAGTTTCCTGGCAGAAGACTGAGACTTCAGTGTGACAGGGGTACAATTTCTTTCCTTGAATGAAGGAACAGAGCCCTGATTCCTTCCGAGGCACAGGTGACCCCTACCTCTGATAGACAATAAGAAAGCAATCGCCCTCCTCCACCGTGAAATGGACCCCTCATTTTGAAACCAGGCTGGTGTGCTGATTAGTTCTGCTAAGTTACTCTGAAGAGACCCATTTGTTTAGTACTACATGTAATTTTAAAGGAAAGGACGTGTCAGCAGCAGGGAGGAGAGTCAAATGAGGTCACTCATGAAATAGCGGGAGAAATTTGCCAGTGCCTCTGCCTTGTTTTATTCTTTTCCATTGCCATTGACCTATGCGCTGGAAAACTGATACACTGACTAAATGGAACCTTCATTTTCTCATTCCGTGAATGACCAGACCTGCTCCCTAGTGCCCTCAGAAATGGATCTTCATTTCTCTGTTGGTGGGGACACTGCATTTAACCCTTGAAGTTAAGCCAGTTCCCACCTGCAGAGTCTCTATCGGTTTATAAGCTGATTCTCTCATGGAAGCTCCATACTTTCAAAAAATCTCATCTCTGATCTGCTTTTGTTTTTTGCCTGCTAGGCAACATAAGTGCCACCCTTGCAGAAATTGGGGGATATCCTAAGCAGACAATTTTGAGGTTCTCAACATAACAATCCAAGGAATTAAGTGTGTGCTGCCTTTTTACCTATAGATTAGTCTCATTTAAGTTAGTTTATGCCCTGAAAATGGCCTGATGTCTCAAACCATGCCAGTCTAATCTGATTTTACTTAAAACCATCAGTATAGTAAAGGATACATTCTTAACTTTGATACTAACATTTTTGTTGAGGTAAGAAAAAAAATCCAAAAAGAAACTGCAAAGGGCAAGCCTCATCATTTCCTTCTCTTCAATTCCAGAATATTGAAACGGTACTCATATCATGGTTGTGATCACTTTATGTTAGAAGTCTTTTGTTTAAGCTCTTCCCATCAGTTAGTGATCGTCTGTGCCTAGAGACCTGACTCAGTTCATCTTGTTTTCCTAGGGTCGTAGCAGAAGTTTGGTCTACGGGAAGCACTCCAGTGTCTGAATTGAATAAATATATAGCAGTGTATTAGTTTTCAAAATAGGAGCAAATGAATTAAACAGAAAACTGGAGTCACCACTCACATATTTTTCTTCATATGTTTCAGCCTTATACTTTTCCATATAAAAGCCTTATCTTCTTATTCCCTGCCTATTATTTACTGTGTCTGGGTATCCACTTCTGTATGGAGCACTTCTCTGTGGGCATTTGATAAGTCCCACTGACTCTAGCTTTTCTGAGCCACTTAAAAGGACTTAAGAAATGAAAGTTAGGGAGAGGGTTCTTTTTTTGTGTTTTATTTTTCTCATGGAATAGTAACCAGAAGCATATATAGGAATTCATAGTTTCGTGTTTGTTTGCTTCTTTGTGGCATTTGATCCATTGCAACATTTGTCATGCCATGTGGCTTTCAAAACTCAATTGTCAAAGGTTTGAGAATGGAAATATTTCCAAGATGAGCACTGTCTGTATGACTTTTGTGTGTACTCTGTGGGGAGTCTACCTTGTCTATTTAGAAAGCAGAAATGAGTTACAGAAAAGTTGATTTGTAAGATGCCCTTGGTAAGAGTCAAATCCAGCATCTGTGACTTGACAAGTTTAACATCATCTTTTTTGGCCCCCCTTCCTTCATCTATCAAAATGGAGATAATGTCTTCTTTGGGAAGAGTATGTAAAAATTAAATGTTACAATGACAATTTATCCATTCATTCTTTCATTCAGTACTGTGACATGTAGAATATTCCAGGTTCGGGGTACTTGGGTGGCTCAGTCAGTTAAGCATCCAGCTCTTGATTTCAACTCAGGTCATGATCTCCTGGTCATGAATCCTGAGATCAAGCCCCACAGTGGGCCCTCTGCCCACTCACCACTCTCTGTATCAAAAAAAAAAAAAAGTTCCAGGCTTTTTTTGAGACTGAAACAAGCCAAGAACCCACTCCTGTATAGTTTATGGTCTAGTTGGAAAAAATAAAATTCAAATTGTAATACATAGTGTTGTAACTGTAGTGTAACAAACCAAGACGCGTCCTGAAGAGCTGGGTTCTATGGGAACATTAACTTTTCCCATAGAACAGTCTCCAAAGGGGCTGACCTGGATGACATGCCATAGCAGATGTGAGTGATGAAGAGAAGTTTTCCAGATGAAGGAGCAGTGGGGGGAGTGACTAAACTAAAGACATCGGCAGGGCCCAGAGTGGCTGCGAGGGGAGGGGTGAAGAAGTGAATGGGCGGTGGGGCAGGATGGTATTGATGGAGGGGTGTAATGATGAGAGATGACAATGAAGAGGTAGGCAGAGGACTGTCTTGTAAGCCCTGTATACCTTGTTAATATTTTAGTTTTTATATCAAGACCTTGAAACAAATGCTAACTCCCTTTCAAATATATTGGCGTTGTGTTTCCTACAGTTAAATAGAAATACAAATGTGTTTCGTGAATCATGTCCAGTATGACCACTCAGCGCAGCTGGATGACCTACAGGCTAACCTTTCCATTCTGAGCCCTGGTCTCCAGGATACTCTTGGAGTAGCCACTCAACGTAGCATCCTCTAATTATTTTAGAATCCTAGGATTGGAAAGGAGGTCCACCATACACTAGAAGGTGTCCTTCTGCCTGGCTAGCATGTGCTGAGCACTGGAGGACCATCCTATCATACAGATTTTCTGGGTTTGGAGCCTCTACCACACCATTAAGTGCTGTCTCCGTATTTCCCCATCTTGGGTAGGGAATTTTCATGGATACTAGAAACCAGTGAGACACCTGGAAAAGATGGAAGAATAAAAAGGGATCGAAGGGGTAAAAAAAGAATGAAAAATTGAAAGCAGGTCTCAGAATAATTATTCCTTCAAAGTTCCAAAATCCAGTTGACCACAAATTCTAAAGGATTCTATCATTAAATACGTGTATGTTTTAATGCTCCCTTGCCTCCATCTCCACTGTCATTACCTTGGATCAGGTTCATTCTTTCCAATGATTTCTGTAATAGAACCGTGGCCCCTGTGTCGATTAAGTTAACCTATATTTCTTATGCTGTCAAGCCAATCTTTCTTCAATATAAAACTGGATCTTGTCAATCTCCTATTTAATAATAATCAATAAGTCCTTTATAGAATGTGTGGCATTTAGTACATGTTCTGTTGCTGATAGTTCTGCCAAGTGAGATGCTCAGATGGTTTACGTTCTATGGCATAGATGCGCCAGGCATTTGCAGTACACTGGTCGCTCTGACCTTTTCCTTTCCTTCACATCAAACGCTAGTGGACGGTGGCGTGGTGGTGGAGAATTGCTGTTCCAACTCACAAGATCCAGTTAACAAATCATATTTTATCTTAATGAGGGTGATGGACTCAGAATTGTGCTAGAAATCGTGCTAAGCACTTTATGTATAATAATCTAATCGCTCCTCATGATCGTGCTTTGAGGTATGTGGTGTTTTTTTTTTTTTAATCTTTACTTTATATGTTTAAAAACTGAGGTTCAGGGTATTATTAAGCTTTCCAGGCAGTAAGTGAAATAGTTTGGATTTAGACGTAGATAGGCTATTGCCAGAACAGGCAAATTTAATCACTGTTCTGTACTTCCAGGTCCTAATCGTGTCCTTCTTTTCTTATAGATAAGGTTAGTGAGCTAAAAATCATACTGGGGTTATAAGCTATCTAATCAGATCTGATTATACAAATACAGAGCGACTATCCCAGGTTTTTTTTCCCCTAAACTCAATATTATTGGGCTTGAATTAAGGTAGATATCACTAGATCCTTGACAACTATGTGTTATACTAAAATTCCACTTAAAAGTGTCTGTACTAATAGGATCTAAAATTCAGCCATCACCTACCCACGGGTCAGGTTCTCAAAGCCTCTTGATTGGTTTGCACCTTTCTGAAAGAATCTTGAGTTAATGCTCCTGCCACATCCTCCCGGCCCCCAGAACAATCTTACAAGTCCTTTGAGATTTTGCTAAAAACCCAACAAACTATCTTCTAGGAGCATTATTATGTAGTATTAGTAACATGAACTGAATAAAAATGGACATATTACACAGTCTTGGTTCCTCCAACTGTGATTGGAAATAGATCGAAAATGCTGAGGCACTAACTCAACCAGCCATTCCATCATCAGCCTGTCTCAGGGTAGTAATAAACTTCTTGGTCTGCTAAATTTATGGAGCAGAAGTGCGAGCACAGCCTCCCAGTGGTACCCATGGCTTCAAACAGGTCAATAACAGTGGTCTGGAGGTCTGCACACTGACCAGTATAAGCACTATGTGGACTCACCAATGTGCTGTCACTACCAATTGCTTCCACACTAGCTCCTTAGCTGGAAAGATAAATCAGGCTGCCTAAGGAAGGGGTTTTACATCAGATGGCATGAGAGTATTTCTTATATATAAGTGTAAGATTAAGGGTTTAACTCCCAAATATTCTCTATATTTATACACTCCACTAGCCTAGCCAGTAACTCTAGACCATGTAAGAGCATGTGCAGCTATGAGTCACCTTCTCATCTGACTACAGGTATGACTTCTATCTTTACAAGGGCAGTGGTGTCCTGTGCTGCAATGGACAAATATCCTTATGGTATATGAGTTATGCAGTCATTAAGCCTAGCACATCCATGCACCACTCTTAAGTTTACAATAGTTATAATATAGTTCACTTCATATCAAACTTGAGGACCTCTTGTATAGGGCCTTGAAGGATCATGTTTGCTCTGTCACTAGATCTTTGGAGATGACATTTCTCTGCCTTGGTCGTGTTGCCCTGTGCATTGCCTAGTTAACTCTTGCTCTTCTTTCAGACCTCTATGTAGAATCACTTCCTCAGGAAAGTCTTCTCAGACTATAACTGACTAAATCTCTATCTTCCCTCCCATCACCCCATATGAGCAGTCATCTTGGTGTAGCATATAAATGTGGTGAATCTTGCATTTATATCTGTATCTTCCAATAAACTGGAAGCTCTGTGGATGTCGGGACCCTTGTGCTTTTGTTTAGTCACTTCCTCAGTACCAACTATGGTAATCAGCACCCAGTAGAAACACAATAGCTATTGCATAGAAAAATATAATGAGAAAAATCCTTCAAAGAAATTAATGCTATCTTATAAAAATTGATGAGAATTTTTCATCTTGAATTCTATAACCATTCACTTATTTGTATTTTTTAACAAGTATCTCTTAATCTTTCCCTCTTTTCCAAGGGTTTATTAAGACCTGGATCTACGATAGATTGATAGAGAGAGAGAGAGAGATGAAACTTCAATAAGAAAAAAATATTTAATTTCTTTTCCCTCTTTGACTCTGAAAGAATATTCATTCAGTAAATATAGAATATTATAAATCCTTACACTCTATTGACATATTAGTGTTTGGTGGCAAACTTTGTGTTTGTTGCCTCTAAGAGTACAGAAAATCAGTCTGTGAGAAGTGATGTTTTACAATTGGTCAAAAATCTAGAAACATGTTTTTTAATGTTATTTATTTTTGAGAGAGATAGATACAGAGCTTGAGCAGGGGGATGATAGAGAGAAAGGGAGACACACAATCTGAAGCAGGCTCTGTCTGAGCTGTCAGCACAGAGGCCGACATGGAGTTCGAACTCACAAACCATGAGATCATGACCTGAGCTGAAGTCGGAGCTTAATGAATGAGCCACCCAGGCGAACCCAGAAACAGTTTCCAGAACTCCTGGCTTTATAATTGATTACCAGGATCCATGACTTCTAATGTATTTTTACAAAACAAAGCAACACACACACACAACATCTTTTTTGTGGACTAGAAATGATGTGTTTTAAATGACTTTATTTTTTAAATGTTAAATAGGGATTTCTTCCCTCAGGGGATCAGAGCCTCTGGAAACCACTGCCAAACAGTGGTTATAATATAAGTAAAATAAGCATGTGCTAGTGAAAAATTAAGTGTTTGGAAAGTCAACATATGCATGTATTTCTTGTGTATGATGTGTTACTGTATAACAGAGGGCAGACTGGAGCAACCATTGGATGGCAGAGGAGAAAATCTTGGATGCTCATAGCAGCATGTTGAATAAAATCCAAATGTAATAAAGTACATATGGCTTGTTTTCTAGAGAGATCTAAAAAATTAATTTTTCTGCAAACGAGACCAAATTTGTATTGAATTCCTCTGTATAAGCAAGTTACGATTGACTATAGGTAGGTTTTACTCACATGCTCTTTATTGGCCACTTGCTTGTTTAGGGAAAATAGAGAAACAGCATAGCATATCTCTAATAAGAGTTTACTGAGTTTGCACATCTTTCAACAAGAACAAGATCCACCACTAACAGTATAGTAATGTGATTTTACATTGCAACCTGGAACATTCACTCTTGAACAAAAATAGCTATCCAAGAGCCTAAATATGGAACAGGTATACATAGTTCAACCACAAACCACATCTGCTCCAAATTTAGTAGGACACAGAGAATGGCACACATTTCACATTTGTTCAACAGGGAGAGCATAATGCTGTGGTTTGCATGTCCTAGATCAGAGACTGTCAGTGTGATGCATGGATTAACAGTATCAGCACAACTAGAGAACTTTTTAGAAATACAAATTATCAGGCCCTACCCTAAATCTATTGAATCAGGAACTTGAGGAGTGGGCTCCAACAATCTCTGTGTGTGAATGTGTGTGTGTGTCTGTGTGTGTCTGTGTGTGTCTGTGTGTGTCTGTGTGTCTGTCTGTGTTAATATGAATTCTTGCTGGGTTTTTTTTTTTTTCAATTTTATTGAGAAATAGTTGGCATACATCAATGTATATGTTTAAGGTGTACATCATGGTGCATCAGTCTGTATTTTAACAGGCCTTCTTAATGATTCTGATAAATGCTCAAGTTTAGGACCGCTGCCCTACTTTCAGGTAAACTGAGCTCACTCCTAGCACATTCCATGGCAGACGAGCTCTTCCTCTCAATTCTTTCAAAAAAATAATTTCCCACTAGTCCAGCTTTAAATGAAGTCTAGCTATTCCTTGAGCTGGACCCTAGAGTTTCTAAATGATTTCCCCAAAGGGATCTAGTCATTCTTTCTCATCCTATGTTACTTTACCAAAGTATCTGTGATTTCTCAAATACCACTTCTCACAGTCCTGCCTCTGTACATGATGCTTTTTTCTGCCCACACTGGCTTTTGTTACCTGTCATGCAAAAGCCAGCCTGAGTCAAGCACCCTTCCCCCCAGTAAGCTGTCCTAATAAACTGTGTTCTAAAATCAGAGACACTGTTCCGTGCTTCCATGTGACCTGACTTTCCTCATCAGTATGGTGATGTTTCTGTCTCCAGTGTGAAAACAATGAGCTTTAATAGAAGAGGCAGTGCCTCTTTTATCTCCTTCAGTTTTGAAATTATCATGATTAAAAATAAAAGAAAATAAAGAAATTACCAGAGTGTGTTACATATAGTAGGCATGCAGTTGTTCATTAGATTAATGAATCCATCGTCACATTTAATCTGTACCATGACCCTGTGTAATAGAGGTAATATATTATGACATTTTATTCTAATTATAAAACCATACAAGTACAAGCTCACTACACAAAATATGGAAAATTTTAAATAGTATGAAATATAAAATGAAATCAGTTTATACTCTTATCATACAAAGGTAATCCCTCTGATAAGAATATAAAATAATAAGAGTTAATGTTTTGGTGCATTTCTTTGTAACCATTCAGTTTGCATTGAAAAAAAAGTGCCAATATTGCAGTTACCTACTGTATACTTTCCAGGCTTGTTTTCTGTCACTTCCCTTCTGCAGCAAAGGGTCCAACAATAACCTTCTTTTGTTTCCATCCTTTTGAAAATGTTTCTTCTTCATACAAGACAGTCACCCTTTCCTCTCCTGCAGCTTATTCTTCTATGTGTTCCCAGGCAATAACTCCACTTCTGTTCCCTTTGTGGCTCTTTCTCTGAGACCCTCAGGTTGACTTATCTATGACTTCTCTGCTGGTCCACCATCCATCACAAGTCTCTCTCCTAACCTTCAGACATTTCTTTTAAGTATGTGCTCATGGGATGCTTTGCCCATTCAACACTGAGCATCTCACCTTTGCCTCTCCTCCCAACCTGTTCCTTCTGTTTGCTTTTTGTCCCTTCCTTCCCTTATTCTTCACTTGTAATTTGACATTTTGCTCCTATACCTGATACAAAGATCAGACAGAGATATACACAAGTTACCTTAATTGCCCAAGGACACACTGATATGCTGCCTTCATTTTTTTAAAGGAGAAGAAAAACAGCAATAGTCTGTAGTGTCTTTCAATTAAATTAAATACACATAGATAAGTTTTATACCTAGAGTAAGTATTTGCAACATTGATGCTCCAAACTGGAATTGAGCATTATCCACCACCAGCTGTGAGTTAATGCTGCCATCAGCCATGAGCCACAGTTGAAAATTCCTTGTAAATTGGCTTTGTTTTAGGCACAGCTCTTGTAGGTGCCAACTCATGTCCTATCTACACATGATCTACGTAGAGGCCAGAGTGCATTGCATCAGTGTCCAGCTGTGTTCGTTGTGTTAAGACTAACAATGAGGCAGGTGGGAAGAGAGTTCTTGTCGGATAAAAGTTTTGTTCAGATTGTTCTCCCAACCCTCTTCCCCTTCTGCCTGAGTTCGCATTGCTGAACTGTAATTGTACTATCTTCTCCTCGAGGAAGACAGGAAAATAAAAGCACTCGTTTGTGCAGATAAAGAGCATGTTCTCCCTGAAGTCATTCCAGCAATGCACAATAGAGCTTGCTATAAACATGAGAGCAATGTGATCTCTCTATACAGAACATTGTCCAGATGCTGTATTCTGTGAATTGAGGCTATTTTCTTGTTTGTTTATTTGAAAAAACAACATGGTAATAAAGAAAAACAAGAGGCACATGGGTTTTTTTCACCCAATGATAATCAATAGATAATTGTAAGTGATTTTTTTTCAAAGCAACTGGAGAGAAAAGATTATACGGTTGCAGGAGGAAAGAGAAGGTGAACTCTGACAGAGTCCATTATTAGAATCACAGGGCTGGAATGTTGCATTTCCTCTTACAATGAGGTATTATTTTAACCCATTAGCAGAAAATTAACTCCTTCAATGATCTGTATTGTTAGTTCAGTTTGTCTCTTACATCAGTCAGTGATGTTTATTGGGTACCTACTGCATGCACAAGTGAGGATGTCCAGGAGTGTTCAGTGGATGTGGTCATTATAGTTGTTGTCCACAAACATGTGTCCAAGAGTGTTTTCTGAGACTGCACTTCAAAGGCTCCTGAACTAGGACCAGCAACATTCTCCTCACTACCCCCCACATGCAATATAAAATAAAATGAGTGACAAAAAGACCATTTCAAGGTTGCTGTAGTTAGTTTCTCTAACTAGTACCGAGGGACTGGGAATGATTATACCAGTATTTCTCAAATTTTGGATTGCCAAGCCCCAATGCCCCATATTTCTGATTTAAGATTTTTTTCAGTGATACAGATGCTGCTGATTCAGAACCCCAATTCGAGAAACACTGTTCTGTATCATTTCCCACAGGGTACCTTTTGAAACATATGAACAGTCACAACCTATGTTAGCTTGCTCACAGACTTTTTTCTGTCTTTATGGAAAAAATTTTTTTAATGTTTTATTTATTTCTAGGAGAGAGAGAGAGAGACAGCGTGAGCAGGGGAGGGTCAGAGAGAGAGGGAGTCACAGACTGAAACAGGCTCCAGGCTCTGAGCTGGCAGTCAGCACAGAGCCCGACGCGGGGCTCAAACCCACGAACCGCGAGATCATGACCTAAGCCAAAGTCGGACGCTTAACCGACTAAGCCACCCAGGCGCCCCTTTTCTGTCTTTTTTGGTCATTAATTGGAATGCTATGAAAGGCAGTAAAACTCGAATACAATGTCTTTCTAGTTTGCTTGCCCTTTCCTAGACATAACTTCTCAGGAGAATTACATGGTTTAATTATAGTTAGCAAGGCAGAATGAACGGCAATAGCCTTCATTGGCTCACATGGCCATTTATTTGTTTATTTAACACATAATGGTATAGTTGTCATAGTTAGATCCTATGCTAGGGATTAGGGATAAAAAGATGAAAAAGGCATGATTTTTTTTTGAGAATCAAAATCTAGTGGGGAAGACAAGGAAATATAAAATTACCAGATATGATTGTACAGTGATAGGAGGGAATACAAAGGAAGAGCTCCATCTTTAATCAGATTGGAGAGGAGTGTCAGAAGATAGTTCAAGAATAGTTGATGTCTATGCTGGTGAATTTTGAGGTCTGTGACATCTGTGTTGGTGAATATGGCACCCCATGCATCTAATGGGACCAATGCTTGGTTCCCAGAATGATAATATGACTTGAGATTGAGCAGCTTTTTAGCAAGGACCCTGTTGCAATGCTAATGAAGAAGTAAGAGCACCTGCCTTAGGGATCAGCACTCTGAGTTTGAATCATGCCTGGTCGCTTGATATCTGTATGACCTTAGACCACTCAACTTCCTAGAGTTCCATTTTCTCATTTGTAATATATGGATGATAATAATGCTTAGACTGTGTTGAGGATCCAACTTACGATCATGCATTTAATATCCCTAAATGTACTAACTATCCTGCACATTAACAGAATTCTCCAAATAGGAGTGAAAATAGTGATGACTATCAAATGAATTAAATACAAGTTACAGCCCTACACAAAAGGACTGGAAAGGTAAGGTTTGTTCATTGGTAATGGCTATAAAAGGAATTTTCACAGTGGACTTCTTCATGATACTCCTAGAACATCTATACCTTTTCTTTGTAAACTAGAGATTTTATGCAACCCTGTGAGTATTTGTTGAACTTTCTGTCCAAAAGGAGAACACAAAATTTTACCCGACCCTTAGTGAAAGTAACCCAAGGCCCTAAGAGTATGAATTGCCTGGTGGGCCGTTTTCAGTAGGCCATATGTTCTGGAAAATCAGGGCCACGTTTAATCACACCTGTAATCCTAGTTCTTAACACAAGACTTAAACATAGAAGGTGGAAGTACATGACTGTTGAATAAATAAACACTGTTTTGTTTTGTTTTGTTTTTGTTCTGTGAATTTTTATGGGCTACATTGTCAAAATACAAGCCATCCTGAACCATACATTTGAGACCAAGATAAAACTTTCAATATCTAAAGAGAACATGTATTAAAATACTCTGTTTATTATGTCCACTTTTAATTCATTAGTACAGTTACAAAAATTCCTATATAAAAAAAGGCCTGTGTCCATGATTTTATTTAAATCACCAGCTTATCATTAAGTCCTATGGCAGGGTGAAATATTCCTCATATTTCTGCACTTCTTTTTCAAGAGCATTAAAGAATAGTTTGCTGAAACTTCAGTTAACATTGAATGAATAAATACAGTTGGTTTTGATTTCTTCAGTATTACCCTTCACCTTGGCATTCCTTACATGGAACCTATAGTATTCATTAGCTCAGCTCTTAGTACTGGGATTGGGATTGCCATGAGAAAGGAGATGCGTGCCTATCATTGTGAAAATATAATTGCAGCTTCAAGCTCTTTTCTAATTGTGTGATTTCTCCTTAATATCCCTTTCATATTTTCAGCTTTAAGAACTCTTTCCTATGATCTTTGTCATTATGAGATGGTCTTTAAACTAGCATTATCCCTACATTAAATAATAATAATCTCATTTTGAGGTAAGTTTGGGTATTTTTCTCAACATATTCTGGGTAATAAGTTGGTACCATAGGGGTCACAATGTTTCTTTGGCATTAGAAAACACATTTTGCTGTACTATGCATGTTACCATATTTTTGATTTTGCAGAGATCTTTTCAGATGTTTGGTAGTTTTTGTCAGATTTCAATGTGCCTGTAACTCAGCTGATAAGAAAAGGAAAATATTTGGACAAAAATGCACCAGATTCTATGCCTTTATTCTCCCAGTATATAACCTCTCAGTTGGTATATTCTTGGATAAGACAATCTGTTTCATTAATTAACTGAGGTCAGTTCTAATTCAATAATAAGGATGAATGTCTCAATATTTCACCTGGAACAAATGGAATTTTCTGCCCATGAAAATTACCCAATATCAAAAACCAGGGGCTCTAAGTTTATGTGAAGATATTTCACCATACTTTGGAGCTTATCATTATGTTCTATATGGTGAATTTTTATTTGTAGGTAGACAGAGTGAAAGGATGAAATAGGTCAAAAAAGAAAAGTTCCATGAGTGACAGTAAAAGGATTTTAAATTAGGATTTGATAATTTTATTAATTTTGTAAATGGGAAAGTAAGTGCTTATGTCTTAATACCTTCAATCAGAATTATCTAATGATATCCCTTGCTGCTGCACTGTGAGTGATGGAGTCTTTTTGTGGGTAAGCATAAGAGTCATTAATTTTAATGAGAGTAATTGTGTCTATGTGTTTGTGTTTTAATGTGGAGATCTTGGAGTGAGTACCTTAAAAACTTCCACTGGCCTGAGCTGAACAATAATAACATTATCTTCCAAGTCAACAATGCACATTAATAAAGAGGTTTCTGTGTACCTGGATGCTATAGACAGTGCTTACCAAGGAGTTAGTAAGTCAATTATTAAATCCCTAATTTACCAATGGGTGGTGTTGGCATTAAGCAGTAGGTCAACTGTCACCATCTCTGATATTTCAAAGATGATCGTTGTTCCCATAAGGAAAATTATACCTTACTTTATACAGCAGACAGAAACGAAAAATTATTTCATAAGGATGAAAAATATAGCATAAATCCTATTTTCCTCTGATGAGGAGAGAGAACATTCTATGCCCATTTTCCTTTTGGGCTTCCTACAGAATGGGGCTCAGTCTTTTCCATGCAGCCTCTAACTGTTTTGCATCCAAGTATGTGGACTGAGGCCCAGGACCAAGCATTTTAATAAGCACTTCAGAGGGTTTGGATGCAAGTTTTCAAGGTCCCATACTGTGAACAATACTTACAGCTGTGCCAGAATTATTTTTTAAACGCAGTGCTTCAGGATAAAAATTTGCAACAAATCCTTGTCTTGGAAGTTATAAATTGGAAGGTATGTTTAGTGTGTGTGTGTGTGTGTGTGTGTGTGTGTGTGTCTTTAAAAAAGATAGATTTCAAGGTGCCTGGGTGGTTACGTCAGTTGGGTGTCCGACTTTGGCTCAGGTCATGATCTCACAGTTTGTGGGTTCGAGCCCTGTGTCGGGCTCAGTGCTGACAGCTAGCTTGGAGCCTGGAGCCTGCTTCAGATTCTGTGTCTCCCTCTTTCTCTGACCCTCCCCTGCTCACGCTGTCTCTCTCTTAGAAATAAATAAAACATTAAATTTTTTTGAAAAAAATAAAAATAAAAAAAGATAGATTTCATACTAAACAGTAGCTTGAAAGCTACTTCTAAGGTATTATCCTAACATGGCTCATCCAGGCTATGGTAATTCTCTTCAAATGGAATGTACCCTATCTATTCACTAGCCCCGTTCACTTTTATTCAGTGACACTAATCTGTCAGAATAGCTTTGGCCTGTTGGGAAACCTCAGATTTTGATATTTTTAGACCCATCTGCAAACTCCTTCCCCTCCCTGTCCCTTAGAAGACTTCTTTCAATGCTATCACAGAAACTTGGCCTTCAGCCAAAACATGTTTTTTCCACAAAAGACATATTTTGTAATTGTTGTTTAATTTTTAACTCTGTACTTTTATACAGGTTTTGCATTGAATGACCAATCTCTGTGATCCTATCTGGGGCAAATTTTCTTTCCTTTAAAACTCAGTCAGAGATAATGCAATTTAGAGTAGTATGAATTGTTTCTTCTCCTATAACTTCCTTTTACTATTGCATAATAGTATTTATTTCTTAAATATATTGCTTGCTTACTTTAAAATGCTGAATTTGAGGGGAACATAGGTGGCTCAGTTGGTAAACCATCTGACCTTTAGTTTCAGTTCAGGTCATGATCTCCCAGTTCCAGGGTTCGAGCCCCACAATGAGCTCCACAGCTGGCGGTGCAGAGCCAGGTTGGGTTTCTCTCTCTCTCCCTCTCTCTCTGCCTCTCTCCTATCTGTGCTGTCTCTGTCTCTTTCAAAAGAAATCAATAAAAGTTTAAAAAATAAATAAATAGGGGCACGTGGGCAGCTCAGTCAGTTAAGGATCTAATTCTTGGTTTTGGCCCAGGTATTAATCTCAAGATATTGTGAGTTCTAGCCCCTTATTGGGCTCTGTGCTGACAGCATGGAGCCTGCTTGGGATTCTCCCACTCCCTCTCTCTCTCTCTCTCTCTCTCTGCCCCTCCCCCACTCATAGTCTGTCTCTCTCAAAATAAATGAATAAACTTTGAAAATGTTTAAATAAGTAAGTAATAAATAAAATGTTGAAGTTTGAACTTTACAGAGCTGGGACCTAAAGTAATGGCCTTTGTTTTCCTCAGTAAGTTCCAGCCAGGCATGTGGTAATTGTACGTAAAGATTGACTATGGGTAAATGGATGGATGGATGGATGAATGGATGACTCTACATAATGAAATTACTTGTTGGCAGATCTCGCTCCTGTGAGCTATTTTCTTTTTTACTATTATGGAATATTGTCTTTAAGGGATGCAGAAATCAAAGTTTTAGTCAATGATTAGAAAGTAAAGATTAAGGTAAAAGACAACTTTGTTCAGCATGCTAGTTATTCATATTCATCCAGACACTTATTCATGGAAACAAATTATAACTTCATGTAGAAACTGGTATTTGCATATTATCTTCCATGTGAGGGACAAAGTATAGAAATCCACAGTCTAGGAGACAGACCAGCACAAAGTAGGTTTTTAATAAATGTGTGTTGAATGATTGAATGAGTGGGTGCATGAATGAATGAATTTAAAGATGATTGCATATCTGAAGGAGGTTGCATGCTAATAAAGACACAATTAGAGCCACCAAGACCAATTTAGCCAATTAGAAAAAGGTATACCTTTTTGGTTACATAAATTATCAAATTTAGCCTCTCCAGGCAGCTAAATTGTAAAAAATGCTGCTTCTTATTGAACTAATTAGATCCAATCCCATGCCAAAGAGCATTGGCTAATAACCAGGGCCACATTTGAACATCCACTCACTTGTCATTGGATCCTGCACAGGGCACAACCCCTGCAGCTGTATGTGGCAGCCCTATATGTTCATGAAAACAGCCCATGCTGATGTTGTGTGATGAGCACAAGCAGTAGAGTGTGCCAGAGGAAAGGGGGAGCTCAGATGTAGAGCTTTCCATAGTCAGCACAGAGTCAGCACAGGTGCAGAGGCAGAGCTGAGATCTGAAAGTTGTTTCAGAGGATGGGGAGAGACTAGGCAATCCCAGCACACAGGGGGCTGGGGGGGACATTTTAGGCCCAGAGGCTTAGTGTGCACTCACACACAGAGGCTGTTTAGTGCACTCTTGCAGAGTGAGTGTGTGAAGACAAACAGGTCCAGTGGATTGTAAATGGATGTTACAGGAAGTGAAAGAAGGCACACAACCAAGTTACGTACAATCCAATAACAAAAGGAATCTATAATTAACTCCTAGTGAGCAGCTATAGATGCCAGGAACTATTCTAAGCCCTTTATATACATCAGCTAATTCACTCCTGTCAACAAGCCCATGAGAGGTATGATGGAAAGTACCCACAATCTAGGCCCTTCCTATGCATCATAATTTTTAGAAGCCTCTGAGTCAAGTTCTTTGTTATCATTATTTTGCAAAGTGATGAACTTAGCACATTTTGATTCTATCCATTCCCAATTAGTTGTTCAAAGTGGCCAAGTAATTTGACTAATATTACATATCTAGTAAGTGGTAGAATTTGAATATTTCTGACCAGTTCTCTCTTATTAGCAAATAGAACTAGGCAATGTATCAAAGACAAAGCACCAAGAGGCCTTTAAGTTGGCTCCATTGAATGAATGCCCTTCCTTGGCAGCTCCTGTGATAGCCTAGGTGAAGAATTCTCTGGTAGTTGCTGGTGCACAAGGTTTTCTAAGGAACATGAGCTCTGACCATCAGAATCAGCAGAGGAGATATTTTATACAGGTTCCCAATGGATCTATGGTAAGGATGAAAAATCTGTTTTGTTGTTGTTGTTTATTAGTTCCAGTGATAATTCTGAGAACCAGCTGTACTTGAAGCCACAACTTCAAAATTTAAAGCCACAACTTTAAATTCAGTACTACTAAAATACCCTCTATTTATATTTAAATGAACAAGTCAATTAAAGTTGCTTCAAGTTGAAGTAATTCTTAGCATTTTACCAGAAGGCGCATAAGTTTGGCAAAATAACTTATACACAGGGTAAATAATAAATATAAGTTCAGTAACTTATGTTTAGGACACCAATACCTGAATGTAACTTGGAGTTATTTGGGAACTATAATAAAGATTGATAGATAAATAGGTAAATAGAGATATGGGAGCTGTCTGCAGGGTATTAGCAGATGTTACATTCTTTTGAGTATTTCCAGAGAGCATGAATATGAATAACATATTTTGATCTTTGCAACACTTTAAGATATGAAAAGAAGGCATTGCTACTTTCATTTTAGGAATGAGAAAATAAAAGCCCTCAGAGTTTATATGACATTCTCTAAGACATAGGAAAACTAAGGATGGTTATCAGAAATTCAAATGTGAAATCCCTACACTCTTTACCCCTTAACAATGCCTCCTTTGCATGAGAGGAAGGAGAAATAGAAGTCGAAGGAGAAGAAGTTTGAGAATGAGAAGAAGAGAGGGAAGAGGAGCAAGAAGAAGAGGGGGAAGAATCCTGTCTTCTTGCTTCCCCCAATGTCGAGCGAGTCAATTACAGACAAAATATTAGTGAATGTTCCACAGTTCAAATGAACGAACTTTCAGGCCCTTAGTTCAACTGAGAGCCTGAGTGAATAATGGAACACTAAACACCCAGAATATCTTGTTCAAACTGTTGGTTTGCAGGTGACTGAATTGATACACTTATCTTGAACTTGGTAAGGATTTCAAATAGTTATTTGCTCACTCAACAAAAGATACTGTGACATGTTGTGGCTCTAGCTACAATAAAAAATGCTAAAGATGGACAGACTATAATCCCCTGATTTTGAAAAGCAAAGAAAGTGGTTAGAGACACATACACCTGTGAGTAAATTAGCTCTCGTACCCGATACAGAGAGACAGGTGCACATAGTCTTGCTTCATAAGAACAGGGGGGTATCCTGAGTAGAATCTCAAATATTATGTCAGGCCAAATTAACTCAAATGGAGAAGGAAAGTTTATGTAACAGGGAAGGAAATCTAAGTATGAGAGAGTTGGGTGAGTTTGAGCAACAGGAAAAGGAATAACCAGTTATTGCCTTCCTAAGTCATACAAGGTTACATAGTTTGTTACACTCATTCAATAAATATTTGATATTTACCACATGCCTGCAATGCATACATCACTAGTCTATGTAGGTCTCAGAAAAGCAAAGGAAAAATTCAAACACACTGGAAATAGCACCTGTGATAAATGAATGGGTGAGCCTGTTCCCACATATCAGACAAAGGAATTGCAATGTAGGATCTAAAATCAATGCAGCTCTTGGAGAGGGCACCAAATGCATTAACAGCAGCTTTCATCTCTCAACAGCTATAGGTGTAATGGACTATGTCAGGAAGAAACACCTGGGGATCCTCGGAAAAGAAAATGTTGAATGAAGCAGAGTCAGCAGATTTGCAGCTAAGGGAGAAACCTATGATATGGAAGGGGTTTTATGGACTTAGATTTTTACTCTAAACATTTCTGGCCTGAAGCAGTTTGGGAATGTGCCCCTGGGATGAAAGTCAAGTTCTTCCATTCCATTGTTAATGCACTGCTAGTAGTAAGGATCGCCATTTAGGAAAGTACTTGCACAGAAGGGAGGAGATATATGGATAGGAAAAGAAAGACATATGCTTCATTCATTCAGTCATTTGCAGAGACACATCTAAGAAGACACCCCCTTTATGGTCTAAAGGGATCAGAGGATTTCACTCAAGAGCTCAGGACACATCTAAGGACCTCAGCAGTGGTTTAATGTATAGTGAGGGAGATTGCATGGTTTCTTTAAAACTGGATGCTTGGGAGACAGGTGGACGGACCCAGGTTCAATTCCTGGGTGTGTCCCTTACTATACTCAGTTTTCCTCTCTGTAAAATGAGAGTGACAACTTTGCCTCTTACATACTTCTGATATGATGATGAACTAAGAGATTCTAGTGAAGATTTTGGCAGTGTGCCTGGTATATAATAAGTGCTTCATGAAAATTAAATCTTCTCCTGCTACTGTTCCGAGTTGTCCTTTCCCTTTTCTTTCCCTCCTCTGCTCCTTTTCCTCCACCACCATCTCCAAAACCCACTGGAAATAATTCATCAGGGAATCTGCTGTTATGGAAACTGAGAAAGGAATAAAGAACACAAGATACAGTAAGACTCCAAGTATTGAGGCTGGGTTGGGGGGTAGAGAACAAATGAGAGGAGGAAAGAAGTTGCTTTAAGTCCTGTCCTCTACAGTCATTCCATATAGCAAAACTCACTTTTTCTTCCTTCCACAAATATTTATTGAGACAGATCTCTGTTCAGAATCTGTGATAAAGCCTTAATTTATGATAATGAATTTGTTGGTTTGTTCTTGTGGACTAACTGGGAATACAGGTAAGGAAATGGGCTGTTCAGTACATTAGGAGGGTGTGTGAGTTACAATGTGGTATATATGATGAGAACGCAGAAGGAAGGCACATGAGCAATTCCTGGGCTTTCAGGAAAGGAAGTGGCAACCATATGGCATCAGAGAACTGGCGGCTTTAGGCCAAATATATAAGCAGGTGGCCTGGAATGGGTTGGATTTGGGTGATATTGCAAAGTTCAATAGACCAGAGACTGTGAGTTGCTTTCACAGCATGGAAGAAGTTTGATATGACTGGAGACTTGAGTGGAACATGAAAACATGAGTTGTGAGTGAATGGAGAGTAAGGTCATGGACATCACAGGAGAGCCTTCTAGAACAGCTTGATTAGCTTGGAGTATACACTGATAGCTATAGACTAGATATAGAAGCTCTTAATCTGGTCAGGTCACCTCTTTGGTATTCTCTGAATAAAGGAGAACTGTGCAGGGAATGATGATGATGATGATGATGGCAATGATGATGATGATTTTGTTATTTAGGGTGGCTCACACCTGACAGAAGATGGTAGTTGTGATAAAGTGAGGTATGTGGAGCCAAGAGAAATTCAAGTGTCAAAGTCACTAGTATTAAAAAATATATTGAATATAGAAGTCGAATGGAAGGAAGAATGACATGACACAAAATAGATGCATGTGTTTTAAAGACACATTTAGGGAGAAAAGACTCAAGGTATCACCTTTCACTGGGAAGCTATGAATAAGAACAATTGTTAAAATTAGAGTATTAAGAGACTGAATCCATTTTCAGCCAATGTGGTCTAATGATGGAAGAGACCTTTATAAAATAATAATAATTGTCCCAGAATATCTAGACCATCATGAATAGAAATTTTGAGACTCAGACATAGTTTGGGATTCTTCGCTTTTCTCATTTCATATTCTGTGTTTCTGCCAGAAGTCTGGTGTATATCAAACTTTTTTTCCTGGAATATATAAAACTTACATGAAAGTTTTAACCAAACTTGTGATTTTTTAATGAAATTGGCAATGATGTCAATGTTTCCCATAGTCCTTGAAAATATCTAGAAATTTCCCCAAATGAGAGCTCTGGATAATCAATCTTGCACACTCTTAATTTAATTCAGTGGAACTCTGAATGAATACCAGTTCCTAAAATAATTTGCAATGCTAGGAGCTTTGACCTTCCTTTGAAACTACAAATATAGTTTCTCTCTGATTTATTTGCAAACACTATCAAAATTTCTCTGAAAAGTAGAATTTTTGGTATTTGGAAATGCTTCGTTCAGTTCTTTTACTATATTCATTTAAGTGTGAGTTGGATAATACTTCTTTTGATTTCAGGCACAAATAATTCTGATCTTGCACTCTCCATGGCCCATAAAACTTCTGAACACAGAATAAAGGAAACGGTCATTCATCAAGCTACCTAGGGAAAGGAGGAGAAATTGCCAAATGACTTCTCCAGTCTACATTAACGCTGACTGTCCAAACTATGAACTTTTAGCTATGTTGCTATTCTTGCATTAAGAGGTCATTTTTATATAATGACCTCTATCTATTTGAAGAATAAATCTTAACTCATGGACTTTGTAGAGGATAGAAGCAAGAAAAATTAATGCCTATAGCATTTGCTAAAATAAATGCATGCTTTTGTCTAACAGATGTGGTATTCTCCATTAAATATAAGGCCCTGGAGTTCTGCCCTAGATTTTCCCAAGTATATTTAACAAAGAATTTATTATGGCCCTACTAGGTACAACATAGCAGAGAAATACAAGGTTAAATGATAGGATCTTTGTAAGTTTTTGTCTGTTTGTTTATTGGTTTGTTTGTTTTAGTTAACACCAAAGGCAATACATGAGCTGCAGTGGCATTGCTTTTTGAGAGTCAATAATGGAAATACTATAGGAGTAACATCAACAGAAGGAGTAACATCAACAGAAGATACTATGTGTGGAAATGCCTAGAAAAATGCTTGTAATCTAATATTAAGAATGTAACATTAGGGGCTCCTGAGTGGATCAGTCGATCTCATGGTTCGTGGGTTTGAGCCCCGTGTCGGGCTCTGTGCTGACAGCCAGCTCAGAGCCTGGAGCCTATTTTAGGTTCTGTGTCTCCCTCTCTCTCTGACTCTCCCCTGCTCATGCTTTCTCTGTCTCTTTCTCAAAAATGAATAAAACATTAAAAACAATTTAAAAAGAATGTAATATTAATAATATCAATAGATGATAGCATTAATGATAGTTATTATAAAAACTTATAACAGGGACTTATTTGTGATGACTTATTTTATGTGTCAACTAGACTGCACCCCATATACACAGATACTTGGTCAAACATTACCCTGGGTGAGTATATGTGTGTGGTGTGTTTTTGGATGAAATTAATATTTGCATCGATAAACAAGTAAAGCAGATTGCCAGCCTGAATATGGGTGAGCCTCATTATATCAGTTGATGGACTAAATAGAACCAAAGGGCTGACTCTCCTAAATGAGTAAGAGGGAAATGCTCCTGCCTTTGAGATGAGACAGTGTTTCTTCTTCCCACCTTTGGACTTGAACTGAAATATTGGCTCTTCCTGGGTCTGGAGTCTGCTGGTCTTCAGACTTAAATGTACACCATTGGTTCTCCTGCTTTTCAACCCTTTTTACAATATCATTTCACTTGAATCTCCAACTTACCAACTGTAGATCTTGAGGTATCTTAAATATATTTGTGTATATGCACATATACCTAATGATTCTGTTTATTTGGAGAACTCTAATTAACACATTATTATATTACAGACACTTGGATAAACATTCATTTCTTTAATTCTTAAAATTAACAGTAAGATATGTAATATTTCCCAAATGCATAGATGAGAAATCTGATTTAGAATATAAGTAATATATCTTGATACCATTCTGAACATCAAGTGATCATATGCTGTTTATGGACAAGAAATAGATTAAATAACACACACACACACACACACACACACACACACACACACACACACCAAATTACTAGGGCTGGTGAATGTCCCAAATTGGTCTCTAACAGGGAATTGCATTTAACAGACACTCAATAATTATTAGCCTGTATAATGAAGAGTAATTATGAAACACTAGTTGCAATATTCCCCAATATCTATTCAAGCCCTTAGAAAAATTGTTTAAAATTGGTTAGTACTCCTTCAACATACTAGGTGGATAGGTAGATAGATGATACAAATAAATCAAACTGTTTCCCTCTCCTTATAAAAAATCTCACACAATCTAAATTGTTTCTGTATACATTCATTTTATTCAATCAGCAAACAGCCATTCAGCCTCTTTGATGTTGTAAGCATGTTTCTAGGCACTGGAACATAGTAAGCAGTATGAAAGGTAAATATTTAGCAACTAATTCCCCTGGAAAAAACATATATGCAGCTTTCTTACATTTCTGGAAACTTCACAGTCCAATGTCATTGTGCTGGCTGATTTGGTGTCTAGTGAGGATACTCTTCCTGGTTGCAGAAGGATGTCTTCTTGTGTCCACACAGGGTGAAGAGAAGCCAGTGAGAACAAACTCTTGTCTTTCATTTTTTTAAGTGTAGAAAAGGAGGGACAGAGTATGAGCAGAGTATGAGCATGAAGCTGACTTGTTGGTTTAATTAGTTAATACATGGAGTAATTATGGAAATAGAATTCTTTCAGCACATATGAGGTGTTCAATAAATGGTAATTAAGATTAAGAAAATTAAAGAGCATCTCTGATGGGTACTTTATCTAAAATATCTTGTGTTAACATCACAGTTATTTTCTTTGATATATGTGTTCTGTTGTTGCATTTTTTAACTCAATTGTTTAAAATCAGATTGACTAAGTAGAAGAATTGGGATCAAACCCAGATCCATCTGAGCATAGATTTGGAGAGCTAAATGCCTGAATGCTTCTGGCTGCATGGACCACAAAAGAGTTATTCTCCTTGGCTCAAAGTCCACAAGATACAAGAAGAGTTATTGGAAGCAAGGATGATGGATACCCATTGATTTCTTAATGCAGCATCATTAGGGATTTGGAGACAACTTACTCGAAAGCTGTGGGCCAGTAAATGAAGAAACACATTTTTAGGTTGACACTCCCCTAAATGAATGCTTCTGAAGCTGACCTGTTGTTAATTTAAAGATCTGCTTGGCAAAAAGAGCTCAGAGACAAGTCGTATCATTTAGAATAAGCATCATGCCAGAGGGCATATTTCTGCATGAATTCCCTCAATGGCTAGAGTCTGTAGTCCTCACTCTGCGTTTCACGCTCTTGCAGAATGAGAGCTTATTTTTATAGTTATACAGTATGTTGCTTTCTCCCATGGATGGTTAAAAAAAAAAAAAAAAACAACCAGGATTTCAATTGTTGGCTTTGTAAGCTATAATCATGTAATTGGAAACAGCTGTGCACACAAGAAATATAATTCAAAGCAGTTTAATTAATACATCTTCATTGACAAATTCCACTCATAATACTGATATTATTGTGTGATTCTATAATCAAAAAGGGAATTTCTGAACCCCGGGTTGTTTCCAGATTATCTGTTCAACTTCTACTTTCTTAAAAAAAAAATGAAAAAGGTATTTTGAGTATGGCTTCATCTGAGCTCTCAGCTATCTCTCTGACTTTGCTTCAGTCTCCTTTCCTCAGAGCTACAGGCAGTACAATCAAGCTTCAGGTTTTTGTTTAATTGTGTAGTGGATGCTATTGTGTGCCCTAGATCTCCTCCTCAAGTCTGAGGCATTCATTCTTCTTGCTGTTGTGTTGGTGCCTCCCCTAAAATTGCCTGCAGCTGAAAAGAACTGCCTTCTAATGGGTTGCTTGTATCCAACAACTGACTTTCCAAAGTATAGTCAGGGATAGAAGGTATAAAAGACCCTGCCTGCTTGCCCTAAGGTGGGCCAGCTTGGAAGGGCCACATCAGCGGTGGGTGGGGAGTCCTTTGTTGCAGATGCACTACAGCTCGCATGTACCCTCTTCCCAACCCTAACTCTCATCAGTACCCCAGAGATATACATCCAGATGTACCCACCCTTCTTACCAAACATCCTGCTTGAAAACTCCATCAAAGTACTTGTTTCTTGAAGAACCCAACCTAAGATAGGTTTTGTAATTATTTTTACTTTATGTTACCCTTCTTGCCCTAAACTTCTGATATATTTCCATTTCTGTGGATCCCAAATGCTAGCCAATTCTTTATGGTTTTTTTTTTGTTTCTTTGTTTCAAAATTTTACTTAAATTCTAGTTAGTTAACATATAGTGTAATAATGGTTTCAGGAGTAGAATTATTGATTCATTACTCGCATTACAACACCCAGTGCTCATCACAAGTGCCCTCCTTAATGCCGATAACCAGTGTAGCCCATCACCTGCCCACCTATATCATCAGCCATCAGCTTGTTCTCCACAATTAGTCTCTTATGGTTTGTTTTCCTCTCTTTACTCCCTTCCCCTTTGTTCATCTGTTTTGTTTCTTATATTCCACATATGAGTGAAATCATGTGGTATTTGTCTTTCTCAGACATATTTCACGTAGTAAAATATACTCTAGTTCCATCCATGTCTTTGCAAATGCGAAGATTTTATTCTTTTTGATGGCTGAGTGGTATTCCATCATATATATATATATATATATATATATATATATATATGTCACATCTTCTTCATCTGTTCATCTGTAAATGGACATTTGGACTATTTCCATTATTTGGCTATTCTTGATAATGCTGCTATAAACATCAGAATACCTTCAAATCAGTATTTTTGTATCCTTTGCACTACCTAGTAGTACAAGTTCTGGATCATAGGGTAGTTCTATTTTTAACCTTTTAGGAAAATTCCAACCACTTTGCAGGGTGGCTGCACCAGTTTGCATTCCCACCAACAGTGTCAGAAGGTTCATTTTTCCTTTTTCTGCATCCTTGCCAATATCTATTGTATCCTGTGTTGTTAATTTTAGCCAGTCTGACAGGTGTGAGGTGGTATCTCATCATTTGTATTTCATTTGATTTGTATTTCATTGATGATGAGTGATGTGGAGCATCTTTTCATGTGTCTATTGGACACCTGGATGTCTTCCTTGAGAAAAAATGCTTGTGTGTTTTGTCCATTTCTTAACTTAATTATTTGTTTTTAATTTAATTTGTCTTAATTATTTTTTAGGTGTTTGAGTAGGTGTTTGTTCTTTATAGATTTGGATACTAAACCTTTATCAGAGATGTTATTTGCAAATATCTTCTCCCAGTTTGTAGGCTACCTTTTAGTTTTGTTTATTGTTTTTCCTTTGCTGCACAGAAGCTTTTTATCTTGATTAAGTTACAATAGTTCATTTTTGCTTTTGCTACCCATGGTTCCAGAAATGTGTCTAGCAAGAAGTTGCTATGGTCAAGGTGAAAGAATTTGCTGCCTGTGTTCTCTACGTTTAGATCTTTCATCCATCTTGAATTTATGTTTGTGTATGATGTAAGAAAGTAGTCTAGTTTCACTCTTCTGCATGCTGTTGTCCAGTTTTCTCAACATCATTTGTTAAAGACACTGTCCTTTTTACATCGGATATTCTTACCTGCTTTGTTGATTTATTGTTTCTTGACACTACTTTAAAATCTTCCTTTGATTCTCTTAAATTCTTATTGATGCAACTTAGTGAGTGTTGTTTGAGGTAGAAAGCCCCTATTCTGACTCCAACTTATTAGTTTATGGACAGCCTTTTACTTTAATGAAGAAGCTTCTTCTGTCTACATTTCAACACACACACTCCACTCTGGTGATACAGGAGTTCAAAATGAATTTATTTATTCATTAAATAAATCTTATTGCCCAAAACATTGAACAAAATTAATTTTAGAAGGTAAAATTTTGGGTTATTAGAAAATAAAAGTGACAAAACAATCAGTTAACTTTCATTAAGCACTTACTGTATTCTTTGTGTTGTAGTAACTGATTCACATGTATTAATTTTAATCCTCATACCTACCGTTAGAAGTATGTACCATTACTTCACCCATTTTACACATAAAGCGTATTTAGAAAGGTGTCCTTAATTGCCATAGTTCACCAGAAGAAAAAGACTAAGATATTTTAACTTTCTTAAAAAATAGAGAGAATTTAGACATGTTAGCACCAGATTTCTTTTGTAAGACATTTGTTTTCAAAATGCTGTTGAGCTATTTTAAATTCTATAAAGAAACATGATTAGCATATACTTCTCTGCAAAAAGTTCACAATATTGAAAACATATGCTTCTGAATGAACATTTGTCAAGTAAGCCTTTATGTTTTTGATCTTTTACAATGCAAATATTTTTAATGGGTGACAGTATACCGGCATCATAAACTTTGTCATTAGCTAATACTATAGTTCAACTTCAATTATGATTTTCAATCAACTATCCAAAGTTAGAATGTTTATTTGAATACCTGAGAGATTACTATCCTGAAACCTTTGATAACTCCAGTGCTCAGTTCTAATAGTTTCACATGAAGAAAACTTTTTTTACTCTAAAAAATGAGATAGAATTTTTGCATATCCTTCCTTCTGGTGTTAGTGTATCCACTTATATTAATCTTCATATTCCAGCCCTAATAGAGTATTACGAGCATACTGGATTTAGGCTGGTTTTATGAAAACATTGAGAAAACTTAACAAAAACACATTTATTATCAATACTTAAGGATCAGGGAAAAAGAGGCACCTGATTGAATGCAAATCAAAATTCTTCATGCTAATATTTTAACTGTGACAGCTTTTCAGTTCAAGAAAATTTTATTCACCTCCAGAGATAACATTTTATTCAGTATTGCCTTGAGTGGTCTGATTTATGTATTATGATAGACATCTCTTCTAGTCACTGACAAGAGTGGCAGAAAGTAACATCTCAAGTGCCTTTCGATGATGACAAAATTAGCTAATATTGCATTCTGTGTTACTTTAGTGCTTTTAAAGATGTTTCCAATCTACACTTTGACAGTGCATAGCGAAGGCAACCATATAGTGAGAATTTCTTGGTATAGTTCTGATTTCAAACATTCTTCCCCTTTGTCCTTGTATTAGTGAGACCTTGCATTTCAGTTTTTGATTTAGCAAACTCCAGCACTTAGGTACAGTCCATGCCTAACCTGAATCCTATAGCAGAACTAAAAAGAAAATCAAGAACAGCAAAAGGCTTCTTGTAAAAATAAATATGGAGAAATTGCCTAAGAACCAACTCTATAGAGGTGCTCCTGTTGTGATCCATCTGATGCAAATTGTGGTCATAAGCTTGTACATGAAATTACATTCACCATTGACAAAGTTGGGGAATAAATTACAAGGCTAACTGTCCATCCCATAGTTTCAAAGATGTCTACACTGAAGAGCATATGGTAATGGAGGACTTTCATAGGCTGTAGTGTGTATATATTTAGCCAAGTGTATTAAGAGTGCAATAGGGAACTATAAGATGAATTGAATGCTTTTGCTCAACTACAGGCATGTGTCTATAGGCTAAGAGGAAAGGTGGACACAAGGAATATGTCTAATTGAAAAAAATTATAAGATTATCTTATTAGGCATAGTGTCTTCAATAAGCGTGGGTCCATAATTTCAGATAATGTGAATGATGTTATTATTTATCTCCAGATATTATTTTTATCTTTATAATATGTATTAGATTTCAGAGCACCAAACCTAACCATTAAGACCAGGTGTGTCAAAGTTAGATGCTGAAATAAACATGCACATTTTTTCTATCCTACACATTGTGGGATGTTGTGGTTGAATTGTGACTCCCTAAAATTGTATGTTGAAGTCTTAACCTTCAGTGCTTAAAACCATAATTTTATTTGAAGATAGAGTCTTTATAGAGATAATCAAGTTTAAATAAATGTTTTTAGGATATGCCCTTAATCTAATAGGACCATTGTCCTTATAAAAAGGGGAATTTGGTAGGGATGCCTAGCTAGCTCAGTTGGTTAAGTGTCCAGCTTCGGTTCAAGTCATTATCTCATGGTCCATGAGTTTGAGCCCATATCCAGCTCTGTGCTGACAGTTCAGAGCCTGGAACCTGCCTTAGATTCTGCATCTCCCTCTCTTCCTTTCTCTCCCCTCTTGCCCACTTGCTCTCTCTCTCTCTTTCAAAAATAAATAAACATTAAAAAATGTTTTAAAAGGGCGAAGTTGAGAACAGAGACATATAAGGGAAAGAATGCCCATGTGAGGATGAAAGTACACATCTACAAGCCACATACAGAGGCTTGGAGCAGACCCTTCCCTCAGGCCTCCAAAGAAATCAGCACTGCCAACACTTTGATCTCAGCCTTGTGGTCCCTAGGTCTATGGGATAATGCATTTCTATTGTTCAGGGCCCCCAGTTAGTGGTACTTTGTTAAGGTAGCCCTACCAAACTAATAGAAGGAGGGTCAATCCATGCACATGATTTTGTTACTGGGAAGTAGGGTGATCTGTAAGAAATAGCTAAACATGTGGATGGTTCTGGGATTGGGTAATTAGTGGAAGATAATTTGAGGTGCTTGATGGTAAAGGCCTAGATTGTCTTTTAGAGACTAATGGCAGAAGTGTGAATAATAAAGGCAATCCCAGTGAGAGCTCAGAAAGAGGAAAGCTGAAGAGAATACTTCTGTTGTCTCAGAAAATACGTATATTGCCATTGAACTGAATGTTAAAGTGCTTCTGGTAAAATACCACATGGAAATGAGTATTTTATTGGAAACCAAAGGAAAAGCAATCCTTGTTATGATGATATGGCAGGGAACTTCGCCCAGTGGTGTTATAGTGTTTTGTAGAATTCAAAACTTATAAGCAATGATCTTGGATATTTACCTGAGGATACTTTTAAACAAAATGAGAAAGTGAGTCCTGGTTTGTCCTTGCTGCTTATAATAGAATGTGAAAGGAGAGATGACTGGAAGAGAACATTTTAAATGAAAGGGAAGCAGAATTTGAAGGTTTGGAAACTTCTCAGCCTATCCAGGTAGTGTCCTCTAGAATCAGGGCCAAGAGTATGGCTAGACAAGGTTTTCTAGAGAGGTTAGGCAAGTGAATCACCGATCCAGTCAAGAATCTCAAGCAGAAGCCAGGAATGGGGATGAGGTCATCAAGGAAGGATCTGTAGAAGATCTTCTTGTCTAATGACTGGACCTCCATGAATCACACTGGGGGCCTATAAGGGTTTTAAGAATTTTATATCAGCTGGGGCGCCTGGGTGGCTTAGTCGGTTAAGCGTCCAACTTTCGCTTAGGTCATGATCTCGCGGTTCGTGGGTTCGAGCCCCGTGTCGGGCTCTGTGCTGACTGCCAGCTCAGAGCCTGGAGCCTGTTTCAGAGTCTGTGACTCCCTCTCTCTCTGACCCTCCCCTGCTCACGCTGTCTCTCTCTCTCTCTCTCTCTCTCTCTCTCCTAGAAATAAATAAAACATTAAAAAAAAGAAAAAAGAATTTTATATCACCAAATGCCCAGACATTTTGGATGTCAGGGGACAGAGATGAGTTATCATGATGGAAGGGTGTCAGACTTCTGGTGTTCTATAGGAAGGAAATGGACTAATACTAGTATCCAGCTGCAGATGTGCATTGTCTTTCAAGTGAAGGCAAGCATAACCCAGAAGCAGTTCGAAGGCCCTCCAGGCTGCCACTGCCACCCTAGGCCCAGAGAGCAGGGAGTAGGGTCACCATCCTGGTGGTCCTGGAGGACAGACCACAGAGCCAAAGAGGATTGTTCTCAAGCTTTAAAATCAAGTGGAATTCTGCCGTGCTACGTTTTGGACTCATTTGACATCCGTGACCCCTTTCTTCCAATTTCTCCCTTTTGGAATGGGAATGTCTAGCCTATGTCTGTCCCACCATTATATTTTAGAAGCCAATGACTTGTTGTCTAGTTTCACAGGTTCACAGAAGGAAAGGAGTTTCAACCCAGGCTGAATTATATGCAGAGTCAACCATACATAGTTTAAATGATATTGAGAGCAGGTTTTGGACAGAGTTGATGCTGATGGATTATGACTTTGGGGGATGTTAGGATGGGGTTTGTGCAAGTTGCATGACAGTTGTTCCAGCTCTAAGCTAATGAGTCTTCCCAGGTCACGTGCCAGAAATATGAATGAGTAAGTGAGCCTGCACAGGATTCCAGTCTTGTCTATGAAGTGTTGACAGCAGTGTGGTTGTTCTCTAGTTCTTTCAAAAGATGCTCTTCCACATCAAATCTTCATCCAACTTTAACTTCCTCCCTTGGAGCATCATGATGGGAAAAGCCCAGATTTGTTTTCAATTTAATTTACAAATTTGTTATACTTAACATGGTTCTAAATAGGATAATTTGTTCTCTCAATTAGCTGTGTCTAAATATTCTTCTGTCACCAAAATAATTTTTAGAATATTTTATTTTAGTGTAATATAGTTTTTAATAGGATCCAAATCACAGAATGTTTAATGTGCTAACTTCATAGAAAGTGTATTAACATCATTAAAATAAAATATGTATACACTTTAATTGCATTTTCTAATTTCTTTTAAATGTGTTTTTGGAGAGAATTATGTTGAAATTTACTGTGACCCCTGACTTCACTTTTGCCCGAGGCTTCCTCATATATTAGAAGATCTGTCCTAAAATTATGTTAAGACAATGACAAAGCTATTCTTTCTCTATGTGTTCTTTAAATTACTCAGCAATCCTGATGCAAGTTTTTATTTTTCTTTCATCTTTTCTCTGGTGGTTTATATGAAGCATCATAGATTCATGTTCTTGGATCAGTCTCTTATTTCTGAGAGTATAGATTTCTTACAGGTAAATGTGAAAATGACTTTGTCTTTTTTTTTTTTTTCAGTTTTGTCTTTGTTACACAGGAGGGCTTTAGGATGGTGGGAAGAGACCCTCCCTGCCACACACATGTACACACACACTCACAGTAAGACTGGATTGTTACAGAATTTCTTAATAATAAAATTGGAAATTTAGGTTAAGTGTAGGTTCTCCTAGTCTAGGAGCACATCCAATATACATAATGTTGGTACAAGAATGATTTCCGTTCTCTCAACCAGAGAGTTCCCAGTAACCCTGCAACAGGATGTTGTTGTAACTGATGTTCAGTATGCTGCCATGTAGAATCCTTTTTCACCTGGATTTTTATTATCGTCCAGGAAGCAATTATACAAAAATAGTTTGTCGTTGTGAGTACATGTTTAAATTATGTCTTGTGGAAGGAAATCCAAGGCAATATCCAAATATCCCAGGGATATAGCTCTACTTTCACATTAATAGTGAACCAGAAAGCCCATTTCCTAGAAGAAAGTCTATGTTTGATGCCCGTTTGTTCTTTAAACAACATTTTGTCCTTAAGGAGACTGATTCAATGTATTGGGTAAATGAATACCATGGATAATGAATAGTCCAGGGGAGTACATAAAAATTAGTATGGAGTGCGATTGTTGAGACAGACACTTTTCTAATAATTATGATTATTGTGGAAATTTATTGTTCCATTCTGTAATAATTTGCAATTTATCTTTAATATAGTTATTCCTACCTTCTGCAACTTTAAACCTCCAGTTCTGATAAAGTAGCTGAATCATGAGATTTGTTCTTCCTGACACATGCTCCCTGCTTCTTGAAAAGCACAAGTCCATAGTTGTGTTTATAGCATTAAGCTTGCGACATTCTGGGTTTCATGTTTATTGTCAACAGGTAAGTAGCTAAATAAATGACTGATTTTAGCACAAATATAAATGAGTTTACACACATATCTAATTAATTTGGTTAATGAGACTAAAAATTTTCAACAGTTTATCACAGTCACCGTGCCAAAAAATGAAGTCATTTAATTGGTGCATGTTCTTTATTTTTCTTTTAAAACTAACCTTATGAAGGCTTTAAAGAATAGGAAATAAAAAGAGATAATCATTTTACTTATCCAGGGGTGGGAAGTGTTTAGAATTTCATGATAGATTTTAAAATAATACTGGTGTGAGTGAGTAAATCCATTAGTTGTGTATGTTTTTTACATTTATTATAAAACTTATTAGTGCTCTAAAATTACTATTTTCCTGATTGTGGGGCAGGAAGTGTTCACAGATTTGGGGATATATCCTAAGGAGTGAAATTGGGATGAATAGAACCAGTACTTGTATTATTATTTTTTTAATAAAAATGTAATGTTCTTAAACAAAATGTATTTAGTATAAAGGTATTCAACAGGGAAAAAAAAAGCAGAAAAGATTTACAGTGTACATCAATTAACACCTTTACCAAAAATCTTCATTTGTCTCTCTGTGTTGGTATGCCTCTTCCTGTTACTCTCTTTGATGCTCTGTCACATTCCCCTCTGATGGACATGTCTGTCTGTCTGTCTGTATGTCATATCTGTCTAACTACGTCTCTCTCTCTGCTTCTCTCTCTCCCTTCCTTAAATGTACTCATATGTGTGTGTATATATTGAAATACAATTATGTCCTATATACTTAAGCAAACTTCATTTTCCATTTGACAGTATTTCATGGATATATTTAAAATTTTATTTATATATACATCATCCTTAGAAATTGAACCAATATAAACTACTTTAGAAAAAATGTACTTGCTGCAACATATTATACACTTATAGAAAATGTTAGAGAATATGTGAGCACCTGCATACCACAGAGCCCTATCAAATGCAGACATTCTCAGTAGTTCTTTCATGCATTGTAAGTAACTGAAAATATGTACTTGGTAGTTTCTGAATATTCCAACCTGATATGCCTAGTATTGCCTCTCATTGTAGATTTTAATAAGCACTTCCCTGATCATTAGTGAAATCAGGCATCATCTAACATATGCTATTATTCAGTTTTCATCTACTATGTATTGCCTGTTTCTATGGTGAAAGTTAACTAATTATCAATCCCAAAGAAATTAACTTCATCCTTAATTAAAATTAATTTAGAATCTTGGGCCAAAGACTTCAAAAGCTTTGAGAGAAAGAATTGTTGAGTTGCTGACAAAACTGCTTGAGAATTCAAAATATAAGACTAGCCTTTAACCATGTATTATAAAGAGGGAAAAAGAGGACAGAAGATATTTACTAGTCACACGTACATTACAGCCATTGAAACGAATGTGGTCATTAGGCAGGCTGTGTTAGGGCTTTCTTATTCAGATCTACACATATTCTGAATCATAAAGCATTATCTTGGCTGTTTTGGTTTTTATTTTTTTCTCTGCTATTGTTTTGTTTGTTTTTTGTTTGTTTTTTGGGTGGTTTGTTTTTTTTTTTTTGGCAAGGGATTTTGCTGTGGTCTGCTGACCAAAATCAAAACAAACAAAAGGAAAAAAAAAGTGATTTATTGTTGTGGATAACTGTATTTACCCATTCATGTTTATTGTAGTTAGTTGAATTTATTTACTAAATAGTATTTACCCATATTTAACTTAATTATTATATTCTATTCATCTTTTATAATTAACTCACTAATTATAAGAGACTGGTCATATTATTTTGGCATTACAATACTAATCCTTTTTCAGTTCCTACTATTGTAAAAAATTTTTCCCTCTGTGTAACTTGTCTTTTCACTTTGATCATAGCGTCTCTCCTTGAATGGTAGATTTTTATTTTAATGAAGGTTAATTTATCATATGCATTTACACTTTGGTGTTTATATGTCAGTGTGTGTGTATACCTGAAGAAATTTCTTCTGTACCATTCACTCATACAGATATTCTCTTACACTCATGTCTAATGATTCTGAAAGCATTTGATTTTCAGAAGTAGATGTTGAACCCACTCTGAAGTGGTTTTGAATGATGGATAGGGTAAGAATATAATTTTATTTTTTTATTCCATATGAATAGTCAATTTATCCCCATGCCACTTATTAACTAACCTGTCTTTCTGCACAGATTGTAATACCAATGTGTCAGATATTGATTTTCCATTCACGTGTGGTTCTTCTCTAGATCCTACCTCTGTAGACTTCTGGATTATACTTTTGTGCTGTTTTTTAAAATTCTTGCATGAGACCTATATTATGACTTCATAACAAATCTTGGTACAACATTCAGCAAGAATCCACAACACAAAACATCCATGTTATTAAAAAGTTTATGTCAGTGTTATTGGCCCTTTGATGTTCCATGTACATGTTAATTACAACCTCTCATCTTTAGAATAAAAATGATATTGGGATTTTGATTGAAATTATGCTTGATTATTATATTAATTTGAGTGAGAATTTCCATTATAATAGTAAATCCTCCCATTAATGAACTTGATTATTCATTTAGTTAATTTGTTAATCACTTTCAGTAATATTTTGTAAATTTTTTGGTAAATTTTTTCCTTATTTTATATTTACCATTATTTTAGTTTTGTATTACCAAAGAAAAATGTTTTTAATCTATATTTTCTAGATAGTTAGCTATTAGTATAGACTAACACAGTTGATTTTTATATTGATATTATATATGATTGTTTAATTTGTACAGATATCTTTGCTGTAGAGTGTCTTGATTTCTATATAGATATTATATAATTATAACAAACAGTTTTTATTCTTTTCTTCTCCATATCATCTTTCTTTTAATTTCCTTTATATTATATTATTATTTTTCTTGGTCTCCTGTATAAAGTTCAATAAAAATCTGTTGTTGATTACTGAATATATTTCTAAAATTTTTCTATACATACAAAATTTGTTGTGTTTTTAAATTTTTTTAACATTCTTTGGAAACACATATTTCTTCCTTGTTTGCTTAGATTTACTATAAATAATGTTGAATTCCTCTGAATACTTCTTTTTAAAAAATTTTTAAATTTTTAAAAATTTAAAGACAAGAGAGAGACAGAGACAGAGAGAGAGAGAACATGCATGCCTGAGCAGGGGAGGGGCAGAAAGAGAGAGGACAGAGGATCCAAAACAGGCTCTGTGCTGACAGCAATGAATCCCTCATGAGGACACCAACGCACAAACTGTGAGATCATGACCTGAGGCAAAATTGGATGCTCAACCTACTGAGCCACCTGATGCTCTGATTACCTCTTTTTTTTTTTTTATCATTGAAATAATCTGTTGTGTCTACAATATTTGCCTTTTTTTTTCCCTTCTGGTTTTAGTTAATGTGATGCTTTGCATCAGAATATTTTCAGATATGTAGCCATTCTTCTTGGGATAAATTTAGATGTGTGTAATTCAATATATATTTTTACAGTGATGAATTTAAAGTTATTTTTTCCTTATTAAAAGCAAACCAAACTGTGAAGAGTGTCTAATTTTTGTAGTTTGTATTATTCTTTTCCTAGTTTTATGGCAGTAGCTATAAAATTAGATGAGAATTTTCATTATCTTGTGAAATATTTTATAGAGCATAGGGATTACTTTTTCCTTGAAAGTTTTTCAGAAATTACCTATAAATCATTTGAGGTGTGTGTATGTGTGTGTATGTGTGTGTGTGTGTGTTAAACCACATGAAAATACTTCTTTTTAAAATGTATATTTTTTATTCTTTCTGAGTAAATTTTGGTTATATATATGCATATTACATAAATATTAAAATATATATTTAAATAGCCACTTTATCTGAATTTTCAAATTAATTGCCTACAGTGTTTTTCTTAGTTCTAATGTTCAACATACTATAGTTACGTACATCTATCTATGCATCTAAATATAGTTATTTTGTTTCTTATTTTTGCACTTTTCTCCTTTTTTTCTTGATCAACCTAATAAAAGATTTCTATTTTATTTGGCTCTTCAATGAGTTACCTTTTTATTGCTTATCTTCTTTTGTTTCTGTATATAGCATTTGTTAAACTTTGCTCATATTTTTATTATTTTCTTTCTTGTACTGTGTTCAGTAATACTATTGATACTGAATAATTTATAAGTTGAATGTTTATATTATTTATTAATTTATTAATCATTTTCATTTTTATATATATGTTGAGGATTACAGATATTCCTAAGCTTTCATTTTAGCTGTGTTCTACACATTTTGGTATATAAAAATATATAGATTATATAGCTAGATCTATAATAACATGTTTTAAGTTTAAAGTTTTATAATTTAATTTGTTCATTGGAAAAAAATTTAAAGTATTTTCTTATTGCTACTTTCTAATGAAATTGCACTCTTCATGGAGATTTTCATTTTATCAAACAGTCTCTCTCTTACAGAATAAGTTAAATTTCATTTAGCAATATTTGGACTGTATTTTTTAAAATTTTTAAATTTCTTTCAGACTTCCAATAGATCAATCAAGCAAAATTTAGTTCCCTCTGTTTTTTTTTTTTTCCCAGAAGTTACGGATTTGATTTTAACTTTACTTCAGTGATGATTTAATTTATCACAGACAATTATCTATTTGCTAGAATGTTTTAGGTGATTCAGCAACTATCCCTCTCTTTAACATAACACACATCTTAACGTAATTTAAGTCCTTTAAGCTAGCCGAAGGACAAAATCTTTTAATTTCTAGATTTTTAGCTCCCCTTTTAATCAAAATTAAACATTATTCATATAATGATTATTTACAGTCAGTTGTTAATTTTACCAAACATTGGTTGACAGTGTTAGAGCCCTCAATGTAAAGGCTCTTGGTAGTAAATGTGATTTCTCCATTCTCTTCTTCTCTTTCCATCTACTTTTTCATGTTTTTTCCCAGGAATTCCTTATTTTTAACTTAATTTTCCTGGTGTCTTTACATTTTAACTTTATCTTTGTATCTATAGTTTTATAACTTGTTTTTGATGCACACTAAATTGTATCCATCTTCCTGCTACTCGGTGTATGGTTTTACTCAATCATGTTTATTTCTCTTCATCTCTGAAAAAAAATTTTTTTTTTCAAATATTGCATCTTGTAATTTCTCCTATTCTTTTTAGGACTATAGAATTCTTTAGGAGCCTCTCAATGTCTCTTCCATGTGTTCTTAATTTCGGCCTTGCATAGAGGGTTCTTTCTACTTTGTTTTTATTTCAGTGATTCTCTCCTCAACTCTGTGCTATGTTGACATCATTTTTGTTATTTCTTTCAATTACTCCAGCATTTATCAGCTTTTATTGGGGTCTTTTTTCATATCCTCTTATTCCCACTCTTCCATAATTTCTATGTCTGTTTTTTTAAGTCTATGTTACTTCTTCTCTTATTTCTCTGAGGATCTTTCATTTCATTGATTTTAAATTATTTTATATTCTTCTATTCCTTTCAGCTTTTTAAAGGATTTCTTTTGTCTGTTGACTTAATATTTGTGATTCTTTACATTGGTATGCTTTGACTTTCTTGAACAGGGCCAAGCGATTTTGACTGAGGTTAAATTTCACTTCCACTCCACCCCCCACCCCCCTTTTGTTTGTCTGTCTTCTGTCTCTTTCTCGGTCTGCATTGCTCCTAGGGGTCTACCAGGCCTCCTACTGCCTATCTCACCCTGCTATATTTTTTTTTACAGAAAGTTTATTGTCAAGCTGGTTTCCATATAACACCCAGTGTTCATCCCCACAAATGCCCTCCTCCATGCCCATCTTCCCCCTCCCCCCTCCACACCCATGAGTCCTCAGTTTGTTCTCAGCATTCAAGAGTCTCTCATAGTTTGCCTCTCTCCCTTTCCCCCACCATTTCTCTCCCTCTTCTCCCCCATGGTCCTCCTTTAAGTTCCTCCCAATCTTCCTATACATGCAAACATGATATTTGTCCTTTTCTGCCTGACTTATTTCGCTCAGCATAACACCCTCAAGGTCCATCCATGTTGCTACACACGGCCAGATTTCATTCTTTCTCACTGTCATNTACTTATCAGGGAATACAATGAAAAATTATATACCAACAAATTGGACAACTTAGAAGAAATGGACAAATTCCTAAACACACACTCACTACCAAAATTCCCACGGGAAGAAATAGAAAATCTGAACAGACCTATAACGAATGAAGAAATCGAATAAGTTATAAAAATCTCCCAACAAATAAGAGCACTGGACGTGATGGCTTCCCTGGGGAATTCTACAAGACATTTAAAACCGAATTAATCCCAGTTCTTCTCAAGCTATTCCAAAAAATAGAAACCGAAGGAAAAATCACCCTGCTCTTTTAAGACAGTTACTGTTTAGGTCATAATCATGGAGTCCTCAGCCTTCTTTGACAGTGGTGTTGTCACATGGTTTCACTTTACCAGTTGTAGTTTGGCTCAGCTCCTGACTGTGGTGTGGCTGTGCTTCCTCCATCCTTTCTTCCTCCCCCCACCCCCCGCCTTCCTGCATCATATGAACCCTTTCTGCAGCAAATCTCAGACATTCAGTGGCACCTCTTCAGTCATAGATGTGCTATTCAGGCCTCAGGTCAGAAGCATTAAAATCCTGGCCAGTCTGACCACGTGTAAGTCACTTCATCCCCCACTGCGTGTTGGGAGCCTGTAATCTCTCCCATGATTGCTTCGGCACTAGGAGCCCAGCGGGACCACAAGTTTGGCTTTGGGCTTACATCCTTGCCTTTCTTTTCTTGTCTTCTCTGTGGAAATGCTCCCTTTGTTTTTCAGTGCTACAATGTGATTTTCAGACTTCTGTCTACTTCATATTTAACTGCTATGATGTGTTCATAGTGCAGGTGGAGTGTGGGAAGCACAAAATTTGAATTTATGATCTTTTCCTGATTGAATATATAAATGTTCTTTGAATATACTGGTCATGTCATCGATCCATTGTTTTTTCCACTGAGTTTAATTAGTTTTTTTTGTTTGTTTAAGTACTTGAAAGTGTACTTTCTACATTAAAATTAGTAAGGATTCCTTCATTATATATGCTTTATTTTTCTATACCTCTTTGTATATAAATACATACAGCTTATTTTTTTAATGATTTTTAATACTGTCAAATTCTATGCCTTTTTTGCTTCTTGCTTTCATGATAAGGATGGGGAAATTTATCACTAGCAGAAAATGGAAATGAAAAAAATATCTAAACCTTTTTCCAGACTTTCTGTTTATTCATTTAAATATCTTTTGCCTCTCAAATTTATTTTGATGTGTAGAATGATATAGGGCTCTAATTCTCCCCACAAGGACTTAAAGGTATACCAGGATTATTTATGAATAATCTGTATTTCCTTCCCTGTATTTAAATTGTCATTTTCCTACATACTGAGCTCACAAATATACTGGTGTATTTCTGACTTTATTATCTTATATTGATCTGTCTTTGCATTATTACTATGCAGTTTTAATTGATACATTATGATACATTTAAAAATTTGGAAAAGATATTATTCTTTTGTTATTTTTTTCATCTCTTATTTTCTGACTAGTTCCACGGTTTTGGGCTTTGAAATTAAATCTTTAGGTTTACATTAATATTTTTCATGTTTTCCTTCAAATATTTTTAGAAAATTTATGGGAAGTGCAATACATTTACATTTCAGTGCATGGACTTGAGTTGAGTATTCTCATAAAGATTGTATATTGAAGTGGTACTTTATGTCTGTCATTCCATAGACAATTCTGATGAATTAAGCATTAATTGTTTAATGATATTTATCATTATGAGGTTTTTATTTTTTATTTTATATTTTAACCAGTTATTGTTTCTGTATAAGGCAATCTTTGATTTTTGTCATTCATTCTATACTCAACAATCATTACTTACACTTTCTTTTCATTAGTCCATGGTTTCTTCATAATAATTTGTATGATTTCAAAGTGATTAAAATTTCCTGCTATCTCCAAAACTTCCAAAAGCCCTTTCCAGAAATACTATTTTACCACTTTTATTTCATTCTCTTACCTAATTTTATTTTCTAGTACTAATTGTCTGGTACTGATTGTATCATCTAGTACTAAATCATGCTTGTTATCATGAACACTCATATCTTTATTTTTAATGTAATACAAATGTGTCAGTATTTTAGTTAAGCATCAGGTAGATTATTGACTTTTGAAATTTATTAAATGCCTTAGTGCTGTTGAGATGACTACCCTAATTGTACGAATAACACATGATTCTTAAAACTTTTTAATTGAACCTCAGTGTGTTACTCTACTACTGGATTCAGTATGCTGGCACCATATTTTTTTGTTTAGTATTCAAAATTGATATTGGGCTATCGCTTTCTACTTTTGTGTTATATGTAGCAGGGGTCAGTATTTCAGAGAATATACCTTTTTACATGTTATTTCTGCTGCTCTACTTAGACATTGACTTTAGTTTTGAAAATAGCTTTATTTAGAAAGGGAAGTTATGCAATTGAAATCTACTCTTTTAATTTTATAGTTATTCATGCAGTTATTAATTCACAATAATTGTCAGATATGAGGAAAAAGGAAATTGCTGCATGGGTATATTTTATTTACTCAATTATTCATTCAAAAAAGATTTATTAAGCATCTTACATATGCCAAGTGCTGTCCAAGTTGTGGGAATGAAATAAAGCAGTCTCTTCAGTAAGGTAAAATTTCTGCTTTCATGAAGCTTTCATTCTATGGGGGGCAAAGATAGTTATTAAACATGTAAACTAATATCACTATTTTAAAGGGATTATACTTATGTATGAGTTGTTAAAATAGAAAACATGCTATGGAAAGTGAGCAAAGGTGAAGGATGGAGAACATATCCATCCATGTCCAAGAGAGGGAGGCCTCCAGAGATGATATTAAAGGTAATATATACAAGACACAAAACTAAATTATTCAAATGGTATTTTTATGAATATATAAAGGACAAAGAGGGCACTTAAAATGATTTCTCCTTACAATCTTTTGACATACACAATAAATTTTAAGTTCCTTTGGTGATAAATATAGGAAAGAAAGAAGGGGGGAAAACCTACTTTCTCATATAGGACACAAAGAAATGAATATTTCTGGTATTTATGTCAGAATCTGCATGCAAAGAACAGAATCCTTCAGAGTGATTCCCTTAGCAAAGTTTACACATATTTTAAGAATGCAGCTATGACTCAATGTGTTTAGGGACTCGATACTGGAGATTACTCCCACAGACAGTTTATGAGACACAAGAAATTCTGTCTCACTATTTTGTATTCATTCTGGGTTGAGACTGCACATTAGCTTGACAACAAGCCCAATTCACCAACCTTGGCTCTGAAAGAGTAATTTTGGATGTTCACAAAAGTAAGTGGTGTTGTGCCTGAACAATAGTAGTTTATGTAATTGTTCAGGCATCATTGTATAAAACATGATACTCTTTACTTTGCCCACTGCAGGTACCAAAATTATTTTTAAAAGCTTTTAGGACTGTCCCAGTAAAGTTCTTTCTCAAAAAAATAATAACAATAAAAATAATTCTATATTTTAGTTTCTTCAAGGGAAATACTTGTATTCTCTTACTCATTTTCTAACCCTTTTTGCCTAGAAAATACTCAGTATATTGTTTGATTCTTGGTTGATATCTATTCAATGCACGATATATTTTTTTAAATTTTTTTAGATGTATTTTTATTTTTGAGAGAGACAGCATGAGTGGGGAAGGGAAGATATAGAGAGGGTGACACAGGATCTGAAGTAGGCTCCAGGCTATGACCTGTCACCACAGAGACCAATACAGGGATCGAACCCACAAACCTGAGATCATGACCTGAGCTGAAGTGGGATGCTTAACCTATTGAGCCACCCAGGTTACCCTAATGAATGAAGCAGTTTTAATTCAATGTTTAATGACAAATATTTGTTGGGAAATCAGTGCATCCTGCAGAGTGATCTATGTTTATTTTACTGCCCACTAATCCAATGAATAGTTTTTCAAATTATAAATTAACCAAAATGGACCTACACATAGGAAGATATAGGTTTTAACTATCTGTATTTTGTAACTAGAATAATATTGGTGCTTTGTGAGTCAACCAACATTTAAAGAACATCTGTCAGGCCTTGTTCTAGTTCAAAAAAATCGTTGCCCTCAAGTAACTTCCTCATATTCTGATGGTATTACTATTTTCTCTTTTGTTCATTCTCTGTATCCATGGTTGGTCTTCCTTCCTTCCTTCTTTCCTTCCTTCTTTCCTTCCTTCCACCTCATTCTGTTTTTTTTACATGATGTTAACTTTCAAAAATAGGTGGAAGGATTTCCAGGAGTCTGAGTTGAAGCAAACCAAATATGTCAGTAATTGCAGAGATCTAATTTTCATTGCCAGCTACTGCTCATGGTTGACTCTTGTACATAAAGATATATTTTGAAGAGAGCGTACAGCATTTACAATAGTTTTCCTATGCCTCTTTGGTGCTACTTCAGGTTCTGTGGACACAAGAAACATATTAACAGTTTATGCAGATACTCAGTGAAATGAGATTTGCATATTCCATCTGTCAAAAAGTTCTGATGAGAGGGATTCTGTTAATCTTCCTATCTGAATACTGAGAGGATGAGAGGGTGAGAGGAAGTGGACGCTAGAGTTGAGATTTATCTTCTGACCAAAGGTCATGTGAAAGCCATGGTTCTGTCAATCCAAGACTTTCTCTTATTGGTGTTTTCGTGGGGCCTGCTCTCACATTCCTAGCCAATTAAAGAGTTATCATTAAAGGTCCCTTCTTGTGACAGCTGCTTCATTGTGATATTTCTGATTTCTTCTCTACTACACACAGTTTTCAGAAGTACTAAGTCCTCACTCTTATAATCAATTTTTTGCGGGTGATTAGAATATCAATAAAAGAGTTCACCTCTCCTAAAAATAGCTCCCACAAAATTTCTGATTATCTTGATCCATAGCATCTTCATCAGCCAAACATCCTTCTATCTATTTATGTGTTCTTGCTGTAAACAAATATTTGAGTCCCTCTCATGCACTGGGCATTGTGTTGATAGTGCAAAGATCCCTGTGGAGTTGATTATTCATTAATTTGTTATCCAAATCCAAATTTGTCCTTATACTCTTATGTACTTAAACAAATGAAATCTCTTCACTCTACCATGCTTACTAACATATTGTACTCTACTGCAATTTACTTCTTTTATTTGCTGTGAACTTGGAATTTTTTTCCACGTTTATACTGGGCATTTACATATGAAGGCATTTTCTTTCACATTATCACTCACCATTACAGAAAACTACAACTCAAGACACATTCACACAGAACGTATTCGGGAACTACATCTGTTTCGAGTCTCTGAAAAGTATGTTTGACATTGCAAGCATGGCTTCCTTACATTTATTTGTGAGAAGTAACTTGGAATACTGGGTAAAACCCTGGGGTGAGTGAAAGGTGTGTGATGATTTAATTTTCATCTAAGAGTCGTCCATTGGTCTGAAAGCATCCTGAGGGAAGAGAAACTACTTTATTAAAGAGTCTATATTCCCAGGATATGTACAGTGCTTTCCAACATTTGTTGAATTGAATTATATTAAAGAAGATTACTACAAATTTCACAAGCTGCATCTCCTTCACTATAAAATTGAAAAGCTGTCTGGGGCACCTGCATGGCTCAGTCAGTTGTTTCTGACTCTTGGTTTCCCCTCAGGTCATGATCTCATGCCTTGTGGGATCCAGTGAGGCATCGGGCTCTGTGCTGATAATGTGGAGCCTGCTTGGGATGCCCTGTCTCCCTCTCTCTTCCCCTACCCGCTTTGTGCTATCTCTGTCTCTCTCAAAATAAATAAATGAACGTATTTTTTTTTAATTAAGAAAGCTATCCTTGCTGACCAGAGTTATTCCTTTGCTCTTCTACCTTAACTCACTCTTAGTCTCCTAAATGCAGACCTTAAATTAAAATGATTATGTAAATAATCATAAACAGCATTCATTTGCTTCCTAAGCTAATACATAACATACAATCAACTGTAGGAGTTTTAATAAATGCAATTTCATTCTCTTCATGCTTGAGTTTTCAGTATCTCGTTCCTTCTAATTTTATTTGAATTGCCTTGCCCGTGGTCTTTCCTCAAAGTTTTGGAGGAATCATGGAAACAAGGACAACAAAAACTGAGTAGCGAGGGTGTTGTTCAGCAGTAAAACTCCTCTCATACCCAAGAGGCCTGGACCCAGCGCATAGGTCATTTCAGGCCTGGAAAGCACGGACTTGCCTTGACATACTGACTTTCCCCCCATCTTGATTCCCTTATAATCTGTTGATGAAATTATATAAGTTCTTTTATATGATAAGTTATATACAGGAAGAAATCCTCTGTTCATGAAAATCTTTCAAAGACAAAATTATTTTATCCCATTGCCTAAAATGCTCACGTGCATGCACGTGTGTACACACACACACACACACACACGCCTCATTTTGGAAGTCCAAATATAAATTGGAGTTTGAAAAAAATGTGAATCAATATAACAAAAGTTCATATCAGCAAAATTTATTTTTTATAAAAAGAAAGAAGCCTCGCCCTCACAGTATTAACAAACTCATAACTGTTCAGGTTGAATTCAACGTCAGGTTAATTGCATTTTTGAATGCATGTCTGATTAGGAGAGATGAAAATTAGACATTTTATTGTTCTGATTTTGTATCTGGGGAGTATTCTGTTGGATGAAAGAAGCTTCCATTTGATTTAAAATTTTTGGAACTGTTCTGAAGCATCAGAATAGTTAGGTTTGTGTATGCTGCTCAACATTCAGGCAGGAAACAGCATGAAATGATTGCTTAATATTCTAATGTCCTTAAATTACAGTCTTTATATAAAGCTGCTTCATTGATCTGGTAGATTTTTTTCATCATTTTATTAGACAAATTGGCTTACATTGAAAATGTATAGTATATTAAGTGCACAAAGCTAAAATACTCAACTAGAGTTTGTACAATGATTATGAATATCCCAGTATCTAATTTAAACTGTTATCATTATAAATAAATCATTGAAATACCCAAACAACTCTTGTTTATTATTCAAATTGTTATTTTTCTGTGCACTTGCCACATTATTTATTCATTTAATAACTGGAACTTCTAGGCTCATGCATGTTTTTATGAACAATCGTAAAATGTTGCTTTTGTGATATACAGAGCCAAAAATGTATTTCAAGGTTACTGCCTCTCAAGAGCTAGTAGATCTTAATTACTAGTTGTGTGAAACAGTGTCTTAGATATGCAAGTTTTTTCTCAAAATTACCTTATATGTATTCAGTGATTCAGACTTCTAGCCAAGTGTTCTTATAAAAAGATGTAAATTAGTTTTTATGAGCATTACAAGGGAAGAAACTGATCTATCTTTGCAGAAGGTCTCTGTGATGAATAAAGCCTAAATGTGAGAAGAGTGTGTTGTAGCAATTTGTGTTTATTACATACAAATTATTCCATCGGGTATGCATTTATTTTTACTTGTTGGATATGGACTAATCATCTACTAATAGCCAAGCACTATTGTGGTCACATATATAATCATATTCACTTCTCACAACAACCCTGTGAGAAAGATGCTATTATTTGTGACAAGAGGAAGCACAGTTTATGACTAAAAGCATCTGCTTTGAGGTCAAATACACATCATTTTAAATCAGTTTTATAAGTTACACTCCTTAATTTGGAAATAGCAGTCAACCTCACCAAGTTACAGATTCTTACATGTAAAGGTATGAGCATGTTACTGTTCATGGTGGAGCAAAGACAATTTCAAATAAAATCATCTAACATATATAGAGCACTTTGTAGAATTTGACACACATGGTAGATTATCAACAAATGCTAGTTTCCTTTTTTCTCCCCACCCAGGGTAAATATTACTTTTATTAATATTTTAAAAGTTTATTTATTTTTGAAGGAGAGAGAGAGTGTGGGTGAGGGAGGGGCAGAGAGAAAGGGAGACACAGAATCTGAAGCAGGCTCCAGGCTCTGAGCTGTCAGCACAGAGCCCAGTGTGGGGCTCAAACCCACAAGCTATGAGATCATGACCTGAGCTGAACTCAGATGCTTAACCAACTGAGACACCCAGACGCCTCTAGGGTAAATATTCTAAAGCCATTGCTGTTTGCCCCAAATCACATGATTTATGAGTGGTAAATATACAACTCCAACTTTTTATTTCATGCTTAGTTCTTTGTTCACTGAAGTCAACCTCCTGCCTAATGTAAGACCACTTTGTTTCATTTTTCAACATTTTAAATTTAAATATTATGTATCCCTTCTGTCCTTTACTGAAATGATGGCAAAGCCAACAAATTGTAGCTTTTTCAGTAGAAATGCGTATTTTAAGAAAGAAGGGGAATTCTGTTTACCTATCTATTCTATCAGTAGCAAATAGTCTTGAAATAAATAATCCCATTAGTTGATACCATAATATGCCTTCAGACTCATGAACTTCTGAGTATCACAGAGTTTACAATCTCATTGGGAAGACAAGTGTATATTCAAATAATAATACATAGTTGCATAGAAGAAGTTCCACAAGTGGAAATATAGTGAGGTATGAATATAAATATATTGGCAACATAATTTAGATTGAAAATTAAGGAAGACTTTCTCTGGAAGAGAATTTTCAAGTGGCTTCTGAAAGATAAGTAAGAAGTAAGTAGACAAACAGGAGAAAAGGGGGGAAATGAGGCAGAGTTCATACAGGTGTAAAGACCTGGAAACAGGGATTAGTTTGTTAGAAAAAAAAATAAATGAAAGGAGAACTGCAATAAGGCTGACATGGTTGGAGTTGAAATGGCAGGATTGAATAGGTGTGTGAGGAGGCTAGAGAGATGAGCAGGACCAAATCTCACAGAGCTTTGTATGCAGGCTCTGATGAGGAGTTATCCTGAAAGTATTTCATAGGCAGCAGATAAAGAGTTTTAATCAAGGGGATGACTTCACTGCATTTTTTAAATTTTTGCTTTTAAGATATTTTTGGCTGTTGTGTGGAGAAGGTTTCAAGAAGATGAATGGAAGAAAGCCAGTTTGGAGTTTCGTAACGTAGGCCAGGTACTAAAAATTGGTAACTTAGCATTGGTCGTAAAAAAGTGTGTGATCGTGGAAAAAGGTGAACAGATCTGAGAGATGTGAAGGATGTCCTAATGAAATCAAGGGATCAGTACATTTTGAAAATAAATTTATTCATTTATTAATTTATAGCCAAGTAAGTTAGCATATAGTGCAATAATGGTTTCAGGAGTAGATTCCAGTGATTCATCCCCTATGTATAACACCCAGTGTCATTCCAGCAGGTGTCTTCCTTAATGCCCCTTTCCTATTTAGCCCATATCCCCACCCACAACCCCTCCAGCAACCCTCACTTTGTTCACTGTGTTTAAGAGTCTCTTATGTTTTATCCACTTCCTTGTTTTTACATTATTTTTGCTTTCCTTCCCTCAGGTTCATCTGATTTGTATCTTAAATTCCTCATATGAGTGAAGTCATATGATATTTGTCTTTCTCTGACTGACTAATTTCCCTTAGCACAATACCCTCTATTTCTATCCACATAGCTGCAAATGGCAAGATTCATTTCTTTTGATTGCTGAGTAATACTCCACTGTACATATATACCACATCTTTATCCATTCATCCGTCAGTGAACATTTGGGCTTTTTCCATAATTTGGCTATTGTCAGTTGTGCTGCTATAATCATATAGCACACCTGTATCCCTTGGATAAATAGCTAGTACTGCAATTGCTGGGTTACAAGGTAGTTCTATTTTTAATTTTGTGAAGAACTTCCATACTGTTTTCCAGGCAGTGCATTTTGCTTACCTTCTTCATCTGATTAACCTCCAATTACGTCTCCTATTGGAAATCATAATGGGGTAGCTGGGTGGCTCAGTCAGTTAAGCCATGATCTTCAGCTCAGTTCATGATGTTGTAGTTTGTGGGATCGAGCCCCGCATTGGGCTTGGTGTTGACAGCTCAAAGCCTAGAGCCTGCTTCGATTTCTGTGTCTCTTCTCTTTCTGCCCTTCCTCTGCTTGCTCTCTGTCTCTCTCTCAAAAATAAATAAACATTAAAAAAAAAGAAATCATGGTAAATTGTTCACTTGACTTATGCACCTTAATAAATTTTGTCTCATAGTCATTGGAATGTTCACCACAGTTGTGCATACTTGTAAAAATGTTCAAATAACTTAAATATGAAAAATGCATGTATATACATGTAATAATGTAGCACGGGAACATTGAAGTTTTTACCAGAACAATATAATAACATAGGAAAATGTGCAAGTTTTATTAAGTGAATATACAGTTTGTGAAAGGAATACTTGAAATACAGTCCTTTCCTTGGTTTTTTTTTTTTTTTTTTTTTTTTTTTTTTTTTTTTTTTTGGGGGGGGGAGGGNTAACCGACTAAGCCACCCAGGCGCCCCAGTCCTTTCCTTGTTTTTTAATCACCCCCCCCAAATAATGAAGGGAAAAAAACTGGAAATATATATCAACACTGTGATGGTAGTTTATTGGTGAGTGGTGAGACAGAGATGAGTTTTACATTGTGAGTCTTACTTTTTCATATTTTCCACATTTTAGACATTGAGCAATATTACTTTTTAAAATTAAGAAAATATATAATATAATGAAATCTTTGCTATTATTTAGAAGACTGTACACTTAGGACAAGAATGAAGGGCATTTGGATTCTCCCTATATAAGTCCTGTTGGTCCAACAGGTATTTTTAAATAGTACAGGCTGATATCCTCTCCCTCTTTTACACAGGAGTTAAGATTGTTTTTCTAAGCTTCACATATTTGATGATGATAACAAATTTGTTGTTGCAGTGTGCTTATGAACAAATTTAATTTTCAGAGTCCTAAAGAAAGCAAATCAGAAATAAAATGTGAACTTCAATGTTTTTTCTTGCTCAGTTAATTATTGCTCCTACAGGAGGTAATAGTGAGTGATACCTTCAATTAATCTGGAAACATTTTAAAACATTTACTATACCTGAATAAGTGTATACAGTTGTTTCTTATATAATTAGATATATAATTATTGAACAATTTTCAAGAGGCATTGGCTTACACTTTGGATCACCTACTTTTCATGGTTGAAAATACAAGTCTATCAATGTCTACAATCATGCCATTCATCTTCATTATTGTCAGCATTGTTCTATTATTTTGATGCATGAAGGTGCCATGCCCCTGGCTAGCGTGGGAACCTCTATGCATGAATATCAGATCCCAGAGCTTCAGTCGTCATTGCATAATAGCATTCTTACCCTTGAACTGATTTAATATCCACTTATCGGCCTGAAAAGGAAAGTATGAGAGGCCATTTTTGCAGTTTTTCTGAATGCCTCTAAAAACACAAGCTCTAAATAAGTAAAGTAGTAATAATCTGTTATGTGTGTGCTGTGTAGTATTTTATATTTTTCAAAGTATCTCTTCACTCATTTTTTTCAACATAATTTTTTTAAAGCATAAATGCAGTGACAGATGCCCTGTTAGACACTGGGTTTGCAATGTGGAATTATACTCTCACAAGCTTTTCTTAATCGATGTCCATGAGACAAACAGGGAAAGCATTGGTAACTCTCATTTTAAAGATGAAGAAACAGATATCTAGGGAAATTTTCCAACCTGTCCAAGGACACACATGGAAATGAATTATTCTGATTTTTCATATTCTACATCCTCTATTCCATCTCCATCTTAACCACACGACTTAATGTATTACAATCCATTAGCTCTGGATAACCTTGATCACCAGAGAATAGCAAAAATATGAACTGGAGACATTAAAATTCAGGAAGAAAGGGATGATACTCTAAAACTCCAACTCCTTTCCCTGATGGCCACAAGAAACAACCACTATTTTTTGCTTATTTACTTATTTATTTATTTATTACTTGAACATCAAGAGAAAATTTATTCAGAAAAGCCACAAACTGGAAACAACTGAAATTTCCATCAAATGGTGAATGTATAAACACATTTTTGTATATCCACATAAAGGATCATGCAGCACTGAAAAGAAACAAGCCACAGATACATACACAATATGGATGGAACACAAAAGCATTATACCAAGTGAATGAAAACAAACACAATTTTTTTATGATTTGTGACTCTGTTTATGAATAAAATTATAGTAAAGGCAGTCAATTTGAGGGGCTGGAGGAAGAGGTAAAAACTGAATGAAGGGAGCATGAAGGAACCTTCTGAGTTGATCGATACTTTTTATATCATTAGTTTGTTTTGCTGGAGATTACATGACATATTTGTCGTGCATGTTTGTCAAAATTCATATTTCATGCTTAAAATTTGTGATTTTTATTTTATATATATATACCTCAATAAAGTATTTTTAAATATAATTTATTGTCAAATTGGTTTCCATACAACACCTGGTGATCATCCCAACAAGTGTTCTCCTCAGTACCCATCACCCACTTTCCCCTCTTCCCCAGCCCCATCAATCCTCAGTTTTTTTTCAGTATTTAAGAATCTCTTGTGGTTTGCCTCCCTCCCCATCTGTAACTTCCCCCCTCCTTCCTTTCCCCCATGGTCTTCTGTTAAGTTTGTCAAGATCCACATATGAGTGAAAACATACATCTGTCTTTCTCTGACTGACTTATTTCACTTAGCATAATACCCTCCGGTTCTATCCACATTACAGCAAATAGCCAGATTTCATTCTTTCTCATTGTCATGTAGTATTCCATTGTATAGATAAACCACTTCTTATTGATCCATTTGTCACTTGATGGACATTTAGGCTCTTTCCATGATTTGGCTATTGTTGACAGTGCTGCTCTGAACATTGGGGTACATGTTCCCCTGTGCATCAGCACTCCTGTATCTCTTGAGTAAATTCCCAGCAGTGTTATTGCTGGGTCATAGGGGAGTTCTAGTGTTCATATTTTGAGGAACCTCCACACTGCTTTCCAGAAGGGCTGCACCAGTTTACATCCCCACGAACAGTGTAAGAGGGTGCCCATTTCTCCACATTCTTACCAGCGTCTAGAGTCCCTGATTTGTTCACTTAACACACTCTGACTGGTGTGAGGTGGTATCTCAATGTGGTTTTGATTTGTATTTCCCTGATGATGTGTGACGTTGAGCATCATTTCATGTTTCTGTTGGCCATCTGGATATCTTCTCTGGAAAACTGTCTACTCATGTCTTCTGCCCATTTCTTCGCTGGATTATTTGTTGCTTGGGTGTGGAGTTTGGTGAGTTCCATACAGATTTTGGATACTAGACCTTTATCTGATATGCCATTTGCGACTATCTTTTCTCATTCCATCGGTTGTCTTTCAGCTTTGTTGATTGTTTTCTTTGCCGTGCAGAAGCTTTTTATTTTGATTAGGTCCCAATAGTTGATTTTTGCTTTTGATTCCCTTGCCTTTGGAAATGTGTCAAGTAAGAAATTGCTGCAGTTGAGGTCAAAGATGTTGTTTCCTGCTTTTTCCTCTAGGATTTTGTTGGTTTCCTCTTCACATTCAGATCCTTCATCCATTTTGAGTTTATTTTTGTGTGTGGTGTAAGGAAGTGGTCTAGTTTCATTCTTCTGCATGTTGCTGTCCAGTTCTCCCAGAACCATCTGTTAAAGAGGCTGTCTTTTGTCCATTGGATACTCTCCAGCTTTGTCAAAGATTAGTTGACCATACATTTGTGGGTCCAGTTATGAGTTCTGTATTCTATTCCATTGGTCTATGTGTCTGTTTCTGTGCCAATACCATACTGTCTTGCTTACAGCTTTGTAGTAGAGGCTAAAGTCTGGGATTGTGATGCCTCCCGTTTTGGTTTTTTTCTTCAATATTACTTTGGCTATTCATGGTCTTTTGTGGTTCCATACAAATTTTAGAATTGTTTGTTCTAGCTTTGAGAAGAATGCAGGTGCAGTTTTGATTGGGATTGCATTGAATATGTAGATTGCTTTCGGTAGTATTGACATTTTAACAGTACTTATTCTTCCAATCCATGAGCATGGAATGTTTTTCCATTTCTTAGTGTCTTCTTCAATTTCCTTCATAAGGTTTCTATTTCAGCATACAGATCTTTTACATCCTTGATTAGGTTTATTCCTAGGTATTTTATGACTCTTGGTGCAATTGTGAATGTGATCAGTTTCTTTACTTCTCTTTCTGTTGCTCCATTATTGGTGTACAAAAATGCATCTGATTTCTGTGTGTTGATTTTTGTACCCTGCGACTTTGCTGAATTCATGGATCAGTTCAAGCAAACTTTTGGTGGAGTCTGTTGGGTTTTCCATGTAAAATATCATGTCATCTGCAAAAAGTGAAAGTTTGACTTCATCTTTGCCAATTCTGATGCCTTTTATTTTGTTGTCTGATGGCTGATGCTAGGACTTCCAGCACTATGTTAAACCACAGTGGTGAGAGTGGACATCCCTGTCGTGTTCCTGATCTCAGGGGGAAAGTTCTCAGTTTTTCCCCATTGAGGATATTAGCTGTGAGCTTTTCATAAATGGCTTTTATGATGTTTAAGTATGTTCCTTTTATCCCAACTTTCTCAAGGTTGTGTGTGTGTGTGTTTGTGTGTGTGTGTGTGTGTGTTTAAGAAAGGATGATGTATTTTGTCAAATGCTTTTTCTTCATCTATTGACAGGATCATATGGTTCTTTTCTTTTGTTTATGTGATGTATCACTTTGATTGTTTTGCAAATATTGAACCAGCCCTGCAACCCAGGAATGAATCCTACTTGATCATGTTGAATAATTCTTTTTACATACTGTGGAATTTGATTTGCTGCTATCTTATTGAGAATTTTTGTATCCATATTCATCAGGAATACTTGCCTGTAGTTCTCTTTTTTTGCTGGGTCTCTGTCTGGTTTGGGAGTTAAAGTAATGCTGGCTTCATAGAATGAGTTCAGAAGTTTTCCTTCCATTTCTGTTTTTTGGAACAGCTTGAGAAGGATAGGCATAAAGTCTGTTTTAAATGTCTGGTAGCATTCCCCAGGGAAGCCATCTGGTCCAAAGCTCTTACTTGTTGGGATATTTCATAACTGATTCAGTTTCTTCACTAGCTTTGGTCTGTTCAAATTTTCCATTTCTTCTCATTTGAAATTTGGTAGTGTGTGGGTGTTTAGGAATTTTTCCATTTCTTCCAGGTTGTTGCTGTATAATTTATCATAGTATTCCCTGATAATTGCTTATATTTCTGAGGTTGTAATAAATCCATTTTCATTTGTTATTTTATCTACTTGGGTCCTCTCTCTTTTCTTTTTGAGAAGCCTGGCTAGAGGTTTATCAATTCTGTTTTTTTTTTTTTTTTTTTTTTTAACAAACCACTGTTTTCTTTTGCCTTTTCANTTGTTTGGGTTTTTCAATTTTTTTTTTTTTTTTTTTTTTTTTTTTAAACAACCATTGGTTTCATTGACCTGTTCAACCGTTTTTGGTTTTGGTTTTGGTTTTGGTTTTTTGTTTTTTGTTTTTTTGTTTTTTGACTCTATATTGTTTATTTCTGTCCTGATCTTTATTATTTCTCTTTGTCTTCTGGGTTTGGGGTGTCTTTGCTGTTCTGCTTCTAGTTCCTTTAGGTGTGCTATTAGATTTTGTATTTGGGATTTTTCTTGTTTTTGAGTTAGGCCTGGATTGCAGTGTATTTTCCTCTTATGAATGCCTTTGCTGCATCCCAAAGGGTTTGGATTGTTATGTTCATTTTCATTTGTTTCCATGTATTTTTTAAAATTTCTTCTCTAATTGCCTGGTTGACCCATTCATTCTTTAGTAGGATGTTATTTAACCTCCATGCTTTTGGAGGTTTTCTAGACTTTTTCCTGTGGTTGATTTCAAGTTTCATAGCATTGTGATCTGAAAGCATGCATGGTATAATCTCAATTCTTTTATATTTATTGAAGGCTGCTTTGTGACCCAGTATGTGATCTATATTGGAAAATGTACCATGTGCACTCGAGAAGAAAGTGTATTCCACTGCTTTGGAATGTAGCATTCTAAATATATCTGTCAAGCCCATCTGGTCCAATGGTCTTTCAGGGCCATTGTTTCCTTACTGATTGTCTGTCTAGTTTATCCATTTCTGTAAGTGGAGTATTAAAGTCCCCTGTAATTAGCACATTCTTATCAACAAGATTGCTTATATTTGTGATTAATTATTTTATATATTTGGGTGCTTCCAAATTCAATGCACAGGCATTTATAATTGTTTAGGTCTTCCTTATGGATAGACCCTGTAATTATTATATAATGTCCTTCTTCATCTCTTGTTACTGCCTTTACTTTAAAGTCTAGTTTGTCTGATATCAATATGGCTACTCCAGCTTCTTTTGACTTCAGTAGCATGATAGATAGTTCTCCATCCCCTCACTTTCAGTCTGAAGGTGTCCTTAGGTCTAAAATGAGTCTCTTGTAGACAGCAGATAGATGTGTCTTGTGTGTGTGTGTGTGTGCATGTGCGTGTGCATGTGTGTGTGTGTGTGTGTGTGTGTGTGTGTGTTAAATCCATTCTGATACCCTATATCTTTTGATCGGAGCATTCAGTCTATTTATATTCAGTGTTGTTATTGAAAAATATGGACTTAGAGCCATTGTGTTCTCTGTAGGATTTATGCTTGTAGTGATGTCTCTGATACTTTGTATTCCTTGCCACATTTTCTCACAGAGTCCCCCTTAGGGTCTCTGGTAGGAGTAGTTTAGTGGTGATGAACTCTCTCAGCTTTTGTTTGTTTGGGAAAATCTTTATCTCTCCTTCTGTTCTGAATGATAGGCGTCCTGGATAAAGGATTCTTGGCTACATATTTTTCCTTTCATTAGTTTGAAGATTTCCTACCATTTCTGTATGGCCTACCAAGTTTCAGTAGAGAGGTCTGCTACTACCCTGACATGTCTACCTTTGTATGTTAAAGCATGTTTATCCCTGTCTGCTTTCAGAATTCTATATTTATCCTTGTATTTTGCCAGTTTCACTGTGACATGTCATGCAGAAGATCAATTCAAGTGTGTCTGAGGGGAGTTCTCTGTGCCTCTTGGATTTCAATGTCTCTTTCCTTCCCCAAGTTGGGGAAATTCTCAGCTAATATTTGTTCAAGTATCCCTTCAGCCCCTTTCTCTCTCTTCTTCTTATAGATTTCCTATGACATGGATATTGTTGTGTTTGATTGAATCACTTAGTTCTCTAATTCTCCTTTTGTGTTCTTGGATTACTTTATTTCTCTTTTTCTTGGCTTCCTCATTTTCCGTAATTTTATCTTGTAATTCACCTATTCTCCCGTCTGCTTCTTCAATCCACCCTGTGGCCACCACCATTTTATTTTGCACCTCATTTATAGTATTTTTTAATTCATCATAACTATTTTTAAGATCCTTGATTTTTGCAGCAATGGAGTCTCTGCTGTCTTTTATACTTTTTTCAAACTCAGCAATTTTATGACTATTATTCTAAATTATTGTTCATGTATGTTACTTATATCTGTTTTGATCAATTCTTTAGCTGTCACCTCTTTCTGGGATTTCTTTTGAGGAGAATTTTTCCGTGTCATTTTGGGTAGAACTCTGTTCCTTATAAGTTTTAAAAGCTTGTTATGTGCTCTGTACCTGCAAGTACTGCTATATTAAATGGGGCTCATACACTGTCCAGGGCCTGGCCGTTCAGGAGGTAGTTTTTGGAGAGTGTTACTTGCTCTGTGTTGTGACTTTGTTTATTTTGTTTCCCTACCTATAGTGATGTTTTGGACCCTCCACCAGGTGTGCTTTGATTTGCTCCCTGAAGTAGCCCTGGAAAGGAAAACAAACAAACCGGAAACAACACACAAGTGCACGCACACACACAAGCAAGCAAACAAACACAAACAAAACAAAACGAAAAGTCTAAAAGCAAAAACAAACAAACAAAAAACCAACACACACACACACACACACACACACACACACACCCCAGCTACAAGTAATGACCAGGGTGGAGGTGGTCCTGATAGAAGATCACATACAAAGAGAGAAATAACAAGGGTGGGGAAAAAGAGAAAATGAACATTGACCAGGCAAAAGGACTAAAACACTTAATCCAGAGACAGAGAAAGAAGAATAAGGAGGGAGGTGAGGAAAAAGAAACAAAGATAAAGCTACTCAGAGAAACTATATGGCCTCATCATTCCAGAGCGAGAGAGAGTAAGAAAGGAGATGTAGACCATGCATCAAGAGAATGGATTAAATATGTCTGTTTAAACAAACCACTAACCAGAGTAACCAGCCTAGAGGATGCAGGAAATAAGGAGGAGAAAAGGGACAATATATCTAAATAACAAGAATTGACCTAGAATTAATCCAGGCAGTGCTGCAGCGCTGGTCTGGAGTGGGAGATCTTCTGGTTTCACAACATCTATCCAGCTGCATTAGATAAGTCACTATCCAGCATGGAGGGGTGTGCTTTGGTTTAGGCGGGTCCTGCCTCCGCTCTGGGCTCCAGACTGATCCCTAAGGCCCTGACTTGGTGGTTGTGGGGAGAAAAATGGCGACCCCTAGTCCCTTCTTCATGGACCAGCTGTTCCAAATCACCCCTTTGGATCTGTTCTTACTGTGATGCAGGTGCAGACAAGGTGGACTGTCTTACTCTACCATCTCCTATGTCCCATACTTATCTGAATTTTAACTCCTGCTGCATGAGCATTAATGATGCCGCCCAAAATGTGATCCGGCACCTGTGCTACAGCACTTCAGGGGAGGGGATCAGATTCTCCTTCTGTAGACTATGTGCCTGGCCTACCACTGAACCTGGAAGTGACTCCCCTCCTCCCCAGGTGTGCAAACAGGGCAACTGACCCAGCCTGAAGAAAGCCTTGCAGTTAGAGATGGGATGATGGGATCCCTCTCTGACCTGGTTGGAGGTTTTTCTCTTGTCCAAATACAGTCCTACCCTTCCCCAGCCACTCTTTCTCTTCCCTTTGTCTCTCCACAGAAGGGGACCCCTCCCTTCCATGCCTCTGTGCCCCTTTTTTATCTCCCCCGTTCACATTCATTCACCTTTGGAGCTGTTGGGTTTTCCCATTTTCTTCCTGATAGATGCTGTCTCTTTTACTCCCAGATTTTTGGGCTTCAAAGTCCTTTGTCTTTAGCTCTTCTTTGTTGGAAAGACGTGAGAAGTACAGATCCTCCTACTTCTCTGCTGTGCTCTATTTATTTATTTAGAATACTGAGAAGAATCATACTGGCAATTAAGCAAAATGCAGAGATTTCAAAAGATAAATAGAGTGGAGTATATGATAGCAGTTCCTTAAAGAGAAACTTGGACTATATCCTGTTGGAGGAAGTCAACAGACTCTCAGGGTAACAAGGTAAAAGCCAATGTTGCTGAATTTATTATGGAGTTACAGAGAAATTGATTCTTATTCCTATGTCCACCCAGTACATTATAGAGGGTATACTTATCATCACTCCCCATATGTAACACAGCTCTGGCTATTTGGCAGGGATGTATAAATGTCTGATAAACTCAAGCAAGAGTAAGAGCAAGTGAGGGAAAATGGATGACAGAAGAAAAAAATGTTTCCAAGAGGATTTTGTCATTCTGGGAAATGAATACAGGCTAATAAGTCCTAAAGCACCCCATCCCCCAATTCATTTCTCTTTTGATCTAAGCACACTCCTTCAGCACTTCCCATTTATCATGATGTCTTCCCCAGCTGCCAGAAGTAGAAGTGGACATTCCTTGCTGCCCGATGACCTTCCAAAGAAAGGAGCACACCCCCAAAACAGCATTGGAGTCTGGAAGATCTCACACAAATTTTAAACAGTGATTAAAGGGGCACCTGGGTGGCTCAGTCAGTTAAGTGTCTGACTTAGGCTCAGGTCATGATCTCACAGTTCGTGGGTTTGAGCCCCGCATTGGGTTCTGTGTTGACAGCTAGCTCAGAGCCTGGAGACTGCTTCAGATTCTGTATCTCCCCCTCTCTCTGACCCTCCCCTGCTTATGCTATCTCTCACTCTCTCTCAGCAATAAATAAAACATTAAAAATTTTAAAATAAACAATGATTAAAATGGATTATCTACTACTAACAGGTAAACATTACCATACTGTGTACTTAGGATTAAAACTAGAGAAGATGACAAAGGACTTCTACTGGGTAGTGACCGATTCAGAATTTGTCCCAGCCTAACCTAACCCTTTGTACTCTAGAGATTTTTCATTTGACTATTTCTTTCTTGAGAGTCCTAGATTCCCCATTTATCATTTAATCACTCTGCTTGCATATCAAAGCGTGCATTCTGTGAAGAAGATTGCTAAATCAATTATGTCCCAGTAAGCCCCATAGTAAGTTGAAAACATTGTGAATGGAAAATGGATTTAATATCCCTAACCTACCATACATCATAGCTTAGTATAGCTTGACTTAAACTTGCTCAGAACATTTACATTAGCCTACAGTTGGCTAAAATCATCTAACACAAAACTTACTTTGTCATAAAATGTTGACCATCTCATGTATTAAATACTATACTGAAAATTAAAAACAGGATCATTGTACAGATACCGAATGGTTATAAATTGGCTGTTTACTCTCATGACCATGTGCCTGAATGAAAGCTTCCCAGAATCCCAAGAGGGTATAGTATAGTATAGTGTATTGCTATCTCAGGAAAAGACTCAATTCAACATTAGAAATATAGTTTCTACTGAATGCCTATCACTTCCACACCATAATAACTTCAGTCATCAGAAGTCAAGCCATAGTAAGTTGGGAACGATCTGTATTTGCTTTAGCATTTCTCTATCTCTCAATTATTGAAATAATTCATCTAAAATGTTAGGTAAGGCTTTTAAACAGCAAGTGCTTAAAATTTTTAACCCATTCAACATTTATTTCATAAGTGAATATTACATATTTTTAGTAGCTGGAAATAAAAATTAAACGGAAATGTGTTCTTCAGTATTGAAGAAACTGTTGACTAAGGGTCTAGGTTATACTTGGTCACTGAAAATCTCTCTAGATATAAACTTGTATGGTCCTATACAGTTTTAGGAGTCAGGAGAAAGGTTGTGGCACCTGGGTGGCTCCATCAGTTAAAAATCAGAATGTTGATCTCTGCTCAGGTCATGATCTTACAGTTCATGAGTTGGAGTACACATCCAGCTCTGTGCTGATGGTGCAGAGCCTGCTTGGGATTCCATCTCCTTCTCTCTGCCCTTCCCTTGTGTGTATGCACACTCTTGTGCTCACTTGCTCTCTCTCTTTCTCTCTCTCTCTCTCAAAATAAATAAACTTAAGAAAAGAGTAAGTAGAAATGGTAACCATTTCTTGTAAAGCTTGACATGAATTTGTTTCCACATAAAACATTGGTGTCAGATCAATTGACAAAGATAAACCACCAAGAACTGGTACATAACAGATTAAATACTCTAATCACTCTGCAGTATAAAATTTAAAAAATCTCAAATTGCTTCCAAAGGAATATAATACCATCTACAGTCTGCCACTAATATACATCATAGAATCAAGTCCAGTTTTTCTCTTCTGGATGTCATTTTTTTTTCATGTATGTTTATTTAGAGGGAGAGAGAGCATTAGTGGCAAAGGGGCAGAGAGAGGAAGAGAAAGAATCCCAAGTAGGTTCCGTACCATCAGTGCAGAGCAAGACGTGGGGCTTGAACTCTTGAACCATGAGATCATGACATGCGGTGAAATCAAGACCTGGATGCACAACCAACTGAACTACTCAAGTGCCCTTCTCCTGGGTGTCTTATTATGAGTCCTACTGAGCTTACCACCCTTTCCTAATGTCTCATACCCATTGTTTATTTAATAATATTGTGACTCCTATTTGCCATTTAGAAAAACTTAAGAATCAGTATTGAGTCAAATTATTTTCGACCCTAGGATACCATCTCATTTTACACTCAACAAAGTCATGCCCTCTGACCATCCCCCCACAAGTCTGTTCGTATAAAAATTCAAAGTGCTTATATTAAAATGTGTATTTATACATCCTGTTCATCCTGTAAGCTAGTATGATCTTAAATGATAATGATTCTCACATTTCCATAGAACTGCAACACGCTGAATACAAGTCTAACACATATATATGCATCTCTACACATACATCTAGAAAAATATATATATTATAACCCCTGGATTAGATAGATAAATAGGTAGATGATAATAGATGATTTTACAATCATATACACACATGGCTAGTTAAGTATAATAATGTTTAATCATGTAATATGGAAAATCATGTATGTGGATAACCATATACAGATGTACACAGATAATATAAGTAACATTACCCCTATTTTACAAATGAAGAACTAAAACTAAATTACTTAATATATTTAAATGAGGAGCTAATAACTAAATTAACAAAGATAATGAATAATTTCTCCTTAGTCACAATGATAGAGCAAATAGCAAAACCAGAAAGTAAATTCAGGCTTCTGCCTCCTAGATTTTAGACCTATGTCCCTCTGCCTCTATAGGTGTTGTGTCCTGTCTGTTGTTGATTAATCAGTGTCTACCACTGTCTGACCTAGAGTAAAGCAATCAATACATATGTGTTGAATGAGTATCATCACGTGAATTTCTATATTCCATGGGTCCAATTTCATATGGCTGAATCTTAATAAAATCGTTTGCTTGTGAATTGGTTTTATATGGACTATCACTGAAAATAAATTTTTTAGTGGTAATTTATATTTAATTGGTTTCAGTGCTCTTTCCAGATAAAGTCACAGTGTTTATGTTACAGCGGCCTCCTATATGCTCTAATATTTCAATATTAACATAATATTTTTATTCTCAATGGTAATAATTTACTTTCCAAAAAATTTCCTATTTGTTTAGTAAATTTTCTTCAAAAATGTACCTTTTCTGAATTCAAAGCCTCATTTCTATTGTAGAAGCTTGTCATAAGTCTTATACTATCCTGCCTCCTCTGGCCCTCTCATACCTTGTTACTCTTTTTTAATTAAGTAGTTGCAGCCTGCTTGGGTGGCTCAGTCAGTTAAGCATTCGACTTCGGCTCAGGTCATAATCTCATGATTTGTGGGTTCAAGCCCTGCATCAGGCTCTGTGCTGACAGTTAGCTCAGAGCCTGGAGCCTATTTCAGATTCTCTATCTCCCTCTCTCTCAGACCGTCCCCGGCTCATGCTCTCTCTCTCAGAAATAAATAAAACATTAAATTTTTTAAAAATAATAATAATTAAGTAGTTGCCGATTCTATCCTTCTGAAACCTGCAAGCAGTTCAGTGTATGTGTAGTGGCCTGGCTTTCTCTCAGGTCACACTAGGTGTTTGGTATCATCTTATTCCAACTCTGTATGCACAAAACTTAGTGTGTTTTCTGGGCAGCCAGTTGTCAGGCTTAAAATATAGCTTTCCAGGATCAAAGAAGCATCTTGTCTCACCTCTGTGTGATCCAATAACTGTGCACAAGGGACACTGTGAATCCACTTGAGATCTTTTCCCTGCCCAGACAGTGCCCAGAGCTACAACTACCAACATGCATCATTCCCACAGCATTCTTGTGTCAGACTCAGCCCACCTTTCCCTTCACATTTCATAAAGCAACCAGGATATGTATATAAAACCAGGTGTTGGTCATGAAACAAACCATGTTGGGCTATGGTTTCCTTCCATCACAGTAGAATTTTAAGTCTCAAGTTTCAGCTACATAGCAGAAGAGATACATACCTCTTGACACTTTTCTTTCTGGACCCACTACTGTCCTTAAAGCCCCACCTAGTACTTTGGTGACTAGGATATCATTCTAGTGACCTGTGATATTCCTCACTTCCAGTTGCAATGCTGTGCTCATTTGTTCACCTCTATTACATGAGTGTATCGACCAGTGGAAGGTAAGCAGACATGCTTCAGGCATGAAATGCTCAGGCATTTCATCTAATCTAGAAGATTAATCAGTTAATCAATTGATTATTGTTTCATCTAACCTAGATGATCATGTTGTCTTTTTTAAGCCATCATTTCCTCATGATATTGTATAATAATTTCATTAATTCCTCCTCATTCCTCCTCATTCTACTAAAAATAATTCATCCCTAAAATGTATGTTGAGGCCCAGCATGTCAGTTGCCAAAGTATGTTGATCTTCTAAATACCAGTTTCCTTTTCCCTTATTTTCAGGGTTGTGTTTTTTGGGTTTTGTTCTTTTGTTTATTCCTGTTGAATGAGAAGCGATACATGTAGATGAGTAATTTTTTACCAGTGGGCCCTAGGTGTGGATTCCCCTTACCGTGCTTGCTTTGGGAAACTGAGGAGAAAACTGCAGGCCTCCCCTTTCTGGCTTCCACTAAACTTGTAGAGCACAAGTTATCGAGAATCAAACAGATAAAGATTTAAAGCATTTTCTGTATCCACCTCATCCTATAATGTCTTTTGTGAGGGTTGCATAGTCTTTAAGTGTGACTAACTGCCAGCCACACCAAAGCCACTTTCTCTCCTAATGTTGATTGAATACTGAAAAATCTAACACAGTGTAGGGGAAAGGTCTTCGCTTGATAATTTTCTTTTTGCTAAGTCTGCATTGTCTCACTAGTGAGTAGAGAATCACCTCACATTTAGAATGGACTGCTAGCAACTTTTGCATATAATGTTATATTCTAGAATTTTTTGGCTTCTCCACCACCTCAAATTTTCTCAATTGCTGTTTTGAGAAAGTTGAAGGAATATTTTCAGAATAATCTTGCAAGAGTCAATTTGAAGCTTGTAGTGCCTCAAAATAGTTTTAAGTTCATAAAATATCTTATTGCTTAATAGGAAAAAAGTACGTTTTCTAATATTTCTCTTAAATGATCTAATATTTTGATAATGTAATTCAGGAGAATATTTCCACTCTCAGGAACTCTCATTATCTTTCTTGTAACCAACAGTCCATGATATCTAATCATCTCATTTAGAAATTAATAGATAATGGATGGTACAATAGAAATTGTGAAGTTATTGAATTGTGTTGGTTTGACTAACAAGACTTATATGTAATAGCTGATATCTCCCATTTAAATTCCTTAGCTGGCTGATTTTGGAAATCAGTAAAGTAACTTTATTAAATCAGGTCTTTAAATTCAGGCATAAAATATGCTTCTGTAAAGTTATAAAAACTTAGAAATCATATTAATACTTGACATTAAACAAAAATGTTTTAGGTAATACCAAACTTTTTTAATTTAGAAAGTAACAAATTGATTCAGGTTTGCAATTCATGAGAACTAAATCACACAGGTGAGGAAATATGTCTGGATGTGTTTGGAGTACCCTTTTATAAACAAACAACCAAAAAGCAACAGACAAATAGGTTTGCAGCCACAATCTCTTTCTAGCAAATATTGTTAAATATCTGCATTTTTAAAATAGTTCCACAGGGTATCTGGGTGGCTCAGTCCAGTTAGCTTCTGAAACTTGACATCAGCTCAGGTCATGATCTCATAGCCATGAGATAGAGCCCTGCGTTGGGCTTCACAGTGGGCATGGGGCCTGCTTAGGATTCTCTTTCTCATGCTCCCTGCCCCTCCCCCACCTGTACTGTCTCCCTCTCTCTCAAAAATAATAAAAAGAGACATCTGGGTGGCTCAATTGGTTGAGCATTTGGTGAGTTTCAGCCTCAGGTTAAACTCACTGTTGTCAACACAAAGCCCTGTCAGATCCTCTGCTCCCTCTCTCTCTTCCCCTCCCTGACTCATGCTTGCTCACTTGCTCTCAAAAATAAATAAACATTTAAAAATAATAATAAATAAATAAACATTAAAAAATAGGCCCTCTTCCATTTCAGAGTGACTGCTATGGACAGAGACTTTGCCAAGGGCTAAAGAAATTAGATGAGTGTTACCATAAGGTGCGTGCCTGTGAGATAGCTTGATATATGGGTATTCCAAATGGAAAGACAAAATACTTCACCTTCTGACTTTAGGAAGAAGGAGATGTACTTTTCTCTATTCCTCCCAGGAGGTGTAACCAGAACCCTGCATATTATATGTAAAACACAAAGTAAAAAGATTCTGAAGTGTAGAAAGAAGAAGGCACACAGGTGAGGGATTTTAGGACTAAAGTAATGACATGCTGATGAGCTCCCTGGGTTTTATTTTTGCATTATGCATTTGCGACATGGAACTAAAGATGCCAGTAACGTGAAAATGCACAGACACACATGGACAGCCACACACACAGCACACACACGAAGGAAAAGAAAGAGGAAAAGAGAGAAAGAGACAAGGAGAGGGAGAGAGAGAGAGAGAGAAAGATGGGAAGAGAGAAAGAAAGGAAAGAAGGAGGGTGAACAGGTTCAACAAAAGCCTTTTCCTTCCAGCCATCGGACCAAGAAAGGGACACAGTGTTAGCAAGACAGAAATCATTTAGCCAGTACTGTACTATAGACACACAAACACACACACACGAACACACACACACACACACACACACACACACACACACACACTGTGTCTCTACCTCCACCCCACCAGCCAAGTGGAAAGCCTAGACTTTCACTCTCCTCAACTGAAAGGAATTGCCTCAGAAACCCTTCTCTAGGATGATGACAGAGAAAGCTGAGAACATTGCTGTTAGTTTCATCTTTGTCTAGCAGTAATGACGCCTTCAGTGCCATGTTGGCAGTGGAGATGACATAGGGGAGCCTAGACTTCACTTCCACCTTGGCAGTAATGAGGCATCCCTCTCTCCCCATTGGGGTGGCATGAGAGGAGGTCTGATGGAGAGTCAGAGTATTTATTTACACTTCCCAGCAGTGAGTAAGGTCACCTCCCTCCCCTGCTCCAGGCCACCTCAATCCAGGAAGGAGAAGACCAAAGTATAGTACTAAAGTGTACATATGGACATATTTTCTACTTTGCAATTTCATATCAATGTTATGTGAATGCAGATTTTATAACATATTTTTATTTTATTTACTATTTAATAATATTTCATGTCAAAAAACAAGATTTATCCATCCACTTACCCATTGTTAAGGGTAATCCACTTTAATTTTTAAGCTTTATTTTTTTTAAAGAGGCTTGGCAGTGAATGCATTTGTGCTCAAGTACTTGTGTATGTGTGTGTGTGTGTGTGTGTGTGTTATAGGGATTTGAAACCAGATTGACTGGCTCTTAATCCAGAAATATGAAAAGGAAAAAAAAAGCAATATTGTTTTCCTTGACATGATCATGAATGATATACTCTGACAGGAACTCCATTGAATAATTTCTCTAATTTTAATAATAGGATTTTACTCAGAGAGTTATAGTTAAGACATTTTAGTTTCTGATCAATCACCACAGACCAGAAAATCTTCATTTGAATGAAATACTAAATTTCCTGCAAATCTTCCAATTTTTCTTTGCAGCAGTTAGCAGATTTTTCTTCTGGTTAAATCCCAGTTTTTTGAGATAAACATGTTCACACAAATTACCCACTAATAAGTAGGCTTATATATTGGCTCATCCTCATAGAAATATGTTTACAATATCTAGGAGAACATATCTCCTATTACACAATATTTTTGCCAGGTCTTGGACAAAAAAATCAAATTCCCAAATCAAAGATCTTGGCAATATCAGCCATGCCAATTGTATCTGTCAATTTATTTGTCAAATTTCTGAGAGAAATATCAGATCGTTTAAAAGTAGATCATTTTATCCAAGCTTAATATGGCTCTTTTAAATGATATATAGCCACCTAAAATGACAAACATGAATTAATTGACATGAAAGACAAACATTCAAATGTCCATATACCTAAGGATATTCAGTGAGAATGTTTAAGGCCAAAGGATCACTTTACCTGAGAACATTTAAAATGAGCCAGGTAGGAAAAAAAAGTTGTCTCTGGTCCCTTTGAAATTATTTAAGAGTAAAATAACCAAAAGGTTGCAAGCAGATATGTGCACACAATTTACAGGCATGCATTTTGGGGAATGTGCAAGCTAGATTGAAATTATGGAAATGAAAGAACAAAATACTAGTTTCTAGGGGACATAAAGCAAGACAAATTGCAAAGGAAAATATGAATAACCAAGTCAGGCAGAAACTAGAGGAAAAGTAAGAGCAACTAGTTAATAATTACTTTGGGTACAATATTCCCAGATGATTATTTCATTTCTACACAAGGTCAGAGTTGCATGTAATGGGCACCATTTGTATTTGGCCATCCCCAAAATGAAACAACAAGTTCCATAGCAGTATTTTCAAGTGCTTTGGAATTTTAAGGTTTTAAATTATTCATTTTTGTACTTATTTATTTTTACATGCACTTTAGTTCACAAAAACTATCATGAATTAAATTCTTTTAAACTCATTATCAATGCAAATTCTACATAAGTGTCAAAGAGGAAAAGTTATGTAATAATTTGGGAAGTATAGGAAAATACTTATACCAGAAATTTAGACTGAGATTAGATGATGCATTTGAACACAGAATAGGGCTTTGAGTTTTTAAAAGCCAGATATAAGGAAAATGGCAAATAGATAGCTTCTGAAACCATTAGTAATTATATTTATAATATGCCGGTAGGAACATGGGGCCCTGAAGAAATGTGAATAATAGTGATATTCAAAACATTAATATTCTGATGAAATTAGCAATGCATGCAAATTGATTACACATGTGAGGTTCATTGATGAAATTTGCAATTGGACATCCAGTAGGGGTTAGATATTAAAATCTACAGAGATAACATTGAACAAGGATGAGGTAGCAGACAGAATCCTATAAAAGATTTTTTTTTTTTTTTCAAATAAACAGCAAAAGGACATCATTGAGATGAAGAGCTCAGTTTTGGCTTTGTTTGTGTTGTGTTGGACCTTGGTTATCTGAAAATAAAGTGACATTATTGAAATCAGTTTAACAGGGAAGCTATTTACACAGAGTTAGGTTCAGATATACTAGGTCAGAAGATTCATGCCTGTGGATATTTTAAACCTCCCTGACCTATATATTATAGCTCTCTAACATTTCCTGTTTTCTTACTGGCATGTTAAAGGCCTCAAATAAGGAGGACAGATCAGCAGATGACATATACTGAAAACAGGTTTGGGTTTTTTTGTTTGTTTTCCTTGTTTTGTTTTCTTTTGTTTTTAATAAATTTAGAGGAAAGTTCACACTTTCATTCTCCATGTCCTTATAATTCATCATAAATCGTCAGTGTTATAGGATGTGAATTGTTAATGTAATGGAAAGGTCTGAACCTAGACTTAATAAGGTAGAAAGGTATAACCAATAAAAACAGAGTCTGTAAAACAGATGTGATTGCTAACTTCTTGGATATGAATGGTTTCTAAATAGGGATGAGAGAAGAACAGAGAAGATGTGAACAGAAACATTGAAATAAAGAGGCAAAGAATATTAGTATCTAGGAGAATAAAGTCAGGAACAACTGAATGTCCAGGGCTTGCCATGAAGGAATAACTTGAATTCAACTAACTCTTCTGTTGGAATTAACACATATTCTGGACACAATTCAATTTTCAAATAAGCCTGCCTGAACATGTTAGAGAATAACCAATTGAGGCAGGACATGAAGAGATGAAATTCTTGAGGGAAAAAAAAACCCACAATATAAGCTCCACAATTATCCATCTTTCTCCTAAACTTTGTGCCAATTTGCACGACAGTGAAATGGGACATCTCTCAAGGAGAACAGAGAATAGCGTCCTTAGTTGACAGATGAACTAGGATTAAAGTGGCCAAATTCTTGAGTAGAGAGAACTGGAAAGAGGTGAACCAAAATTTATTTGTCTAATATTCCCTTGAGGAACTGGCCAATTCCAGAGTTGCTCCAGCACAAGGCAAGGCCAAGAAACCCAGAATAAAACATTTGGAAAGTTTCAGCCGTCATTTGTTTCTGAGAAGATGAAGACAAGAGTTCAGGTCCTCCAAATGTGAAAAACACATGGCAGATCCAAACAAGCCTAGGAGTGAAGCAAAAACTGAAGACCACCTTCCTGAATAAAAACAAACCTACCCACAACAATATCAAGATATGTAACTGGTGCTCTATCTGCCAGCCAGAAAAGAAATGCAGTCTTCTTAGGAGTATATGATAGCCTCTAGAGTCTCTATACTTTTTAAATGAAAGTATATGGCACTCCATAAAAAATCACAAAACATATATTAAAACAGACATAAAGGATCAAATGATTGAATATAGATGATTCATATATTGATACAATTAGAAGATGGCAGAGACAGTAAAGTATCTCCCAAATTGAGAAGGCACTTTGAGACCAGAAGACAAAGTAGACACCTGCATACAGCTTACAGTTTTATTTAGGGTAACTTAAAGATAATGAGGTGGGTGGTGATCCAGGCACCATACAGCTATTCTCTCTCAGATCCGGACTGTAGTCCACAGATTTGATAGAGCAAGAAGATGTACAGAAGAGCACTGTAGTGAAACAAAGGATTTGCATGCACCCCAAAGGGTTTGCATGAACCTAGTTGACAGCTAACCTTTAACTGGATCTTGATGTCCCACCTGTGCATCAGGAAGGGGATAGACTGTGTTATCTCTAATAGATTCATGGGAAGCCAAAGCAAGCATCCCCTACACTGGCATTGGTTGGCATTTCTAAGGTACGTATATAAATCTCTAAGAGGGCCAGAATATGTAGCCCCAGGAGAGGTCATGAAGTGAACATGAACAAGATGGAGAGCCAAAAGTGAGGTCAGAATTGTTAGCACTCCTACAGAGAGTGATTTTATAATAAATATAAAATAGTTCAAGATACTAGAGGAAAATGTGAATTCCATAGTGGAGTTTCTCTCTCTCTCTCTCCCCTTCCTTCCTTCCTTCCTTCCTTCCTTCCTTCCTTCCATCCATCCATCCATCTATCCATCCTTCCTTCCTTCACATATTCTCCTTCAGTTCCATTTCACCTTGCTGCAAATTGACACAAAACTTCGGGATAAAGATGGGTAAATGTGGAGCGCATGTTGTTTTATTTAAATATATGTATATAAAATGTTTAAAGGACATTTGTTTAGCTGTCTTGAAAAAAGACACAGCAGTGGGATGAGGCAAGAGTAGAAGCAGAGAGAACTGTGTGGTGGTTACTGCAGAAACCCATGCCTCCTAAACACAGTGGTTGGTGCCACAGTGGTGACAATGAAAGTGAGGAAAATTGTTTGGTTCTGGTTAATTCGTGAAAATCAAGCAAACAGAATTTTTTGCTGGGTTGTCTATGGGGTCCAAGAGAAAAAAAAAAAAAAAAAGAGCCAAGGAGGAATCTAGTTCTTTTTCATTAGCATCTGAAAGGAGCTGCCTAAAACCAAGTCAAGAAACACTCCAGAAAAAGTAGGTTCAGGGAGGAAAATCTAAAGGTGTCTTTTGGGCATGTTATAATAAAAAATATTAACTGAAATGGATGGCAAACTCAATTCATTTATCATTTATTTCAAAATAAGATGGAATACATTGATTGTTTTCATTTTGCCTTTCCTAACAATTCCCTGGAGTAATATAGGAAGTAAATTTAATAGAGTCAGTGATATTTACTACTTTTTGAGCATAAATCTTCACTTGTTCTTTCTCCAGTGACTGGTGTGGTCCCCTGAAATTACTTTTTCCCTCCAACCTGTTCAAATATTTGGCAGGAAAATGGCCTTATCAGGTCATCGTAGAGCCCCCACTATTGCTGAGCTAATAATACATTTTTGGAAAACTCCATTTAAACATTGCAGATGAAAATCTATGCCCACTCTCTATGTCACTCCCAAACACATTGGAAGATGAGCCACAGGGGAAGCCCATATGTTAGAAAGGCATGCTTCATTTAGCTATTGCAACACGATGGTTTGAAGGGTGCTATAGTTGGAGTTGCTCAGAAAAGATTACATCTCTTGGCTTCTGGCAAAGAAAAAAAAACATTAAAAAGGCTGTGCTAAGGGCTAAAAGCTTTATTGAAATTCTACAGAAGCCTTACAGAAACTGTGAGCTTCTGACTTGTTATCAGGTACCTGCATTTGGGCATCCTGACACTCTATAATTGAAATTCATTGCTGGACCTTTAGTCTATAAAAATGGTATGCTGTCATTAGCGCTGACTGCTTGCTATATTCTCCTGTCACTCCTTAGGCCAGCTTAAACCATCTCAGATGAAATAGCCTATTTCATGTCAGACCTCAGCGTTTGCCACTATTAAAGTGGAAAGCTAAAGCAATGTTTAGCAATGTGGTAAAGACTAATGCAGTAGGATTGCTTGAGAAGTAGGAGTCTTTTTTTTTTTAAACTTCCTTGAAAATTTAATGTTCTCATATGGTACCATCTCTGTTACACTGCTTCTGTCAGAATGAGAATTATGATTTTTTAATTGCATTTTAATTTAACCTGCTAATTCCACATAGTGACCTTACACTTTAAGAAGTATCAGAATGTTATTTCAGCAATAAGACAAGTTAATGTAAGAATTACAAGGTAATATTTCACACTCATGATGTGAAGAACTGAGGCAATTATGTGGGTAACTCAGACCAAAAAAGCCATATTGCCATATATGTATATGCTTAGGTAGAAGAGGAAATCCTGGATTTGGAAGATTTAACCTTTAATTTGTTCCAGAATGACTGTATTTATCACTTGATAGTCAGATGGTCAGGGAGATTTTTGTTGTCCCAAATACTCATGTTATGAGAGGAGTCATGTCATTAATCAAAGAAATTGAAAAGCCAGCTGTTGACAACTAGAATTATTAAGCTGTTCCAAATTACCTAAGAATACAGACCTAATAAGAATTGATCTTCTCAGTGATTTAAGAAATTGAATAAAAATAGAATTTAAACTGATTCTGCTTCCCTATCCCACTATATGGTCTCAACTTTTATTTATGTAATATATAAGAAACAAAAAAAAATTTTATCTCCACCATAAAATGACTTTTATAAAAGTTGTTAATAGTACTTACAGGTGATGGAAATATTTTTCCAAATTAATACTGTGTTCTTTGTCAGGTCACTCAAACATCACTTAACCAGTGAATATTCTCCTGATCCTTTTTTTTTTTCTTTAACCTGGAAAAACCCAGTAGTGTATGTGTATGTTTATTTTAATCACAATGTAGTCAAACCAATTGCATTGAATGCTAGAATACCCAGACTCATGTCTTGGCTTCATCACTAACGAGCATAGTGATCCTAATTTGGGTCCCTTCCCATGTAGAGCACCAGAATCTTTAAAATAACTAGTTTCTATTTGGTGATAAAGCTTTATAATTCAAATGTGATACAGCCACTATATCATTCTATTAAGGAAGAAGTAAAGAAGTCACCACGCTCTGTGGATGAGATGCTCAGAGAGGCTTCCAAGAGACACAGGTGAGACTATGCCTTAGAGACTGTGCCTTGGTGTATTTTCACTACCACAATGTAAACACCTTGAGTGCAGTAAAGACATACCTTTTCATCTCAGTGTTCCTAGAGACTAGGGAGAAAAAAAAAGTTTTTATATTGATACAACTAAATGTCAAAAAAACAAATAATCCAATTAAAAATGGGAAGAATACATGAACAGACATTTCTCCAAAGAAGGCATACAGATGGCCAACAAACATGAAAAGATGCTCAACATTGCTCATCATCAAGAAAATAGAATTCAAAACTTCAATGAGATATCACTTTCTACCTTTCTCCAAAGAAGAATACAGATGGCCAACAAATTTATGAAAAGATGCTCAACATCGCTCATCATCATGGAAATGTAATTCAAAGCTTCAATGAGATGTCACTTCCCACCTGTCAGTATAGCTAAAATCAACAACACAAGAAACAACAGGTGTTGGTGAAGATGTGGAGAAAAAGGAACCTTCATGCACTGTTGGTGGGAATGCAAACTGGTGCAGCCACTTTGGAAAACAGTATGGAGGTCCCTCAGAAAGTGAAAAATAGAATTACATTACAACTCCGTGTTCCCAGTATTGGATATTTACCAAAAAAATACTAAAACACTAATTCAGAGGGACATATGCACTCCTATGTTAATTGCAGCATTATTTATAATAGCTAAACTATAGAAGCAGCCCAAGTGTCCATGAATAGATGACTGAATAAAGAAGTAGTGTGTATATGTGTGTGTGTGTATTTGAATATATATATTTGAATATTATTCAGCCATATAAAAGAATGAAATCTTGTCATTTGCAACAATATAGATAGAGCTGGATAGTATAATGCTAAGTTAGGTAAGTCAGTCAGTGAAAGACAAATGCGCTATAATCTCACTCATATCTGGAATTTAAAAACAAAACAAAATGAGAAAAGAAAAATAGACAAATAAGGAAGGAAATTCTTAACTACAGGGAACAAAATAATGGTTAATGAGAGGAGGGGAGGAGGGTAGACAGGAGGGTGGGGGCAAAAGGGGATGGTAATAAAAAAGTACACTTATGATGAAAAAAAATGAAATGGAACAAAACAAAACAAAATGAAACAAATGACTATACAGGAGCAAGTGTTCAATGATTATTTGGAGCAAACACAGAAACTGAGAGAAAGGAAGAAAAAAATTCTGGGAAATAAATAGAAAGAATGAGAAAAGAAGAGAAGGGAAGCAGTTAACACCAGTCTTCACATATTTTTAATTTTTATTTTTTTGTAATTGTTATGGATTGAATGTGTCAATCCAAAATGTACATATTGAGGTCCTGTCCCCCTGGTGTGACTGTGTTTGGAGATGGGTCCAATAAAAACATAATTAAGGTTAAATGAGGTTATAAGAGTGGATCTTGATCTGATAGGAATAATGCCTTTATCAGAACAGATACCAGAAAACTCTCTCTTTTTCTCATTGCACACACAACAAGGAAAAGGGGCCATGTGAGCACACAGAAGATGGCAGTTATCTGCAATCCAAGGGGATAATCCTCATCTGGAACAAATCAACCAGCATCTTGATCATGAACTTATAGCCTCTAGAACTCTGAGAAAATAAAATTCCGTGGCTTATGATATCCAATCTGTGGTATTTTGTTATAGTAGCCTAGTCAGATTAATACAGATATCCATCCCCAAACTAGAAGATTTTAACTTTTTTTGGATTCAGTGGCAGCCTGCTCTTTTTCTGTCTATCCTCTTATCAAAGCCATCCTTCTAACTCCTGTTCAAGTAACCCTTCTCCACTAAAACTTGTCCTAACTCCTAAGCCCTGACCAGTCTCATTTTTTTCCTGATTTCCTGCAGTTTTGGTTTCTGGAAGTGTTTTTTATCCTTGCCTCATCTGGAGGATTTTTTCAAAATTCTGACACACACACTATGCTCTAGAACAATTAGATCAGACATCCTGACAGTGAGAACTGAATATCACATCTTAAACATCTCTTCATCATTTGTTTTAGGTTTGTTGTAGGTAATTAAATGGATGTGCTCATTATCCTATAGAGTTTTCTGATAACAAGATCCTAACAGTGCTATGCCTATATCTCTATTTCATGAGATAAAAATTTGAAGACCTAATTCAAGAATTCATATATATATATACACACATATAATTTATACAAAACTAAATTTTTATCTAGTAGAAGTAATGCAATGTGCTCATGTTCAAAATATCGGCGAGAAAAGAGATGATATTTATATCCCAGGGAAAAAAATGCCACCAATCATGAACAGTGTTGTTTGAATTTTCTTTATAAACTAAATGATTTAGGATACATTTAAATGATGTGAAAGAAAGCTGTATTCCCCCCATAAAATTCCTATACTCATGCTGCGGTCAGGAAAATCTATAAAATGGTCTTCTGTAAATCAATTAAATGTTCCCCAAAGACAGAAATTAGGTAGGCAGATTTTACAATGCATACTTCTGTTTGCCCTCTTTTCATAGAAACTGTAAGTGATCACTATTGCAGCAAACATTCTGTAAATGAAAATAAACATTTTAAAACCAAAAGTAAAAATGAAAACATACTTGGAACTTTCTGCCTGGGGAAGACTCTGGTGAAATGCATGTAGAAGAAAATCAGAGGTACCTCCACAGGTCCACTGAAGAAATGAAGAAAATATATTATAGTGGATGGTGGTGGGCAGAAAACAAATAAAAATCATTTATCTTAAGTGAAAGCCTGTGAGGTTAAACACCCTACTCACCCACACATCAACAGAAGTAAGACCTCCATCTGAATACAGATATAAATATACACAGATTTAAAAATAATTAGCTAATAATGATTCAATCGATTAGTGGATTCATAAAGAGAACACAGGCAACAGAACAACCAGATGGTAATACATTTTCAGAATTCAAAATGATGTTATGCTCCCAATAAATGGATAAAGGAGTTCCCATGGTGGAATTAAAAAAAAAGAAGAAGTAAGCCTAAATGAAATGAAAGTGAGAAAGACATTTTGAATTTTTAACATCTGTCTACTAGCAACATACTCAAAATAATAGTAATAACAATAATTATATGAGGCGGAATAAATAAAGAACAGCAAAATGAAATTGAAGCTAAAAGCAACTATTTTTTTTATTAGGTAAGCACAATTTCAGCCAACTCTCTAAGCATGTAAGTGTGCAGATCAATGCACATTCAAAAAAATCTAATGAGATCACATTTTATTTATATTAACTTATTAAATGCAAGATCAACTGAATTAAAAGAAGAACAAACTTCTTAATGAAAAGGTGAATAAGTGAATTGATATTCACGCTTATTTGTCTGAATTAAGCTCTTCTTCCCATCTTGAAGAATGAGGCACAACCTCATAGAGTCCACTTGTACCAGGTAAGGATGCTGGCTGCAGCTGTGGTCCTGGTGATGGTGATGATGATAATGAAAGAAAGGAAAAAATAACAACCACCATTTATGGCTGCCAAAAGTATCAGCACAACAGGAGTACTGATGGGAATTTGTCTACTGTAATCCCCACCTCAACCCTTGTTAAAATTTCCATTGGAAATGGAGTCTTGAAACTTGTCCAGTCTCATTCATCTCACAACTAATTGAGTTAGGATGGAAACCTGCATCTGTGTGATTCAGGCATCACATTTGTCCAGTTTCTCACACTGTCTACTGAGAGACACACTCCTTGCTGCATGACTAACCTCCTTCTGTGTGCTTTTCCCCCCCTAAAATGCGACTGGTTCCCAACTTCCTGTGTCAAGTTACAAACAATTTGTCATGCCTGCAGTCACACTTTTGGTTCCTGTCAGCTCTGTGAAAGGAGCCCTATCATCAGTATGGTGTTCCACTCTGTAAGCAACTTGTGGGTTTCATCATTCCATGCAAGCGACTTGTCACATCTTCAGTTTTCTCACACATTTCAGCTCAAAAGCAATCCCAGTTTTGTTTTTATTTAATTCATTGAAAATGCCCGTACTGTCAGAGTACTAGAGTTCAAACTCTTACCATTGCATTGTCCCTCTGCTTTGACATAAAAGATCTTCCAGCCATTATCAATTACCCTTTTTCTTAACTTCTCTGACAAATTTCCTTTTGAATTATGTATCACAGAGATACTGTAATTGCTGCTTAAGTCATTGACTATGTCTTTGGTGTTATAAAGGAAGACTTTCTTTCTTTCCTCCCGCTCACCTTTTTTCTCACTGTACTCCAATGGCAAAAAAAGAAGAAAGAGTGGTGGAATGGAAGAAAACAAAAAACAAACAAACAAACAAACAACTAAATCAGCAAAGGTGGGAGGGTTGATCTTTTATACTCTTCCTCCCACAACCTCCCACAGTCTTTCCTGGTGTACTTTTAAATAAATTACTCAGTTAATCTGAATCCCAAATTCCTTTTGCATGGAGATGCTAACATATGTCCTACTTGCTTCATAAGATAGATTAAAAAGAAAAACAACTAAAAATAGTATGAATCCTATTTTTGAACTCAAATTTCATATAAATGATTAGTTAAACTGAATTCTCCATAAAAGATTGAATTTTATACTAAAGGAAGTATTTTCTCTTCATTATAATTGCTAATTCACTTAAGCAACCTATTTTCTGATTGTCAAAATTCTCTAAAATGAAATCCACTTGGATGGATATTCCAAACTAGCTTACAAATGACAGGCATATTAGTTGTAACTCTCTTAGTTGGTATTAGCTCTTCTACATGAATATGTAGCTACAGAAGTCTTAAGATTATAAACAAATTTACTGGGAATACTTTGCAACCCTACAAATAAAACTCTTTATAAGGAATGGAGTTACATGGGATAATACATACCCAGGAAAACATGAATTTACTTAAAAACATAGCTATATTATTCATGAGTGGTGTACAGCGCATGTGTGCGCATGCACACACACTCACAAGGGGAAAAATTATGGCCACTTTTAGGCCTTTAACAGAATATCTAGCATAGACACAATCTTTGCATTGAAATCATTCTGTGGACTAAAAACCTAATAACAAAAAAGGAAGTACAGAGAATTTTCATCAGGGTTTACAGAGAGGGAAGGGAATACAATGGAAGACATATTTTATCTAGTGAACAGACCTGTTGTATTCTTAGCTAGAGTTTTATTCATTTTGAATCCAATGTTCAACTCTATGGCTTCAATTTTTTCATCTACTAAGTTGGTGGGGAGTCGGGGAAGAAGTTACAAACAAATTTAACTTTAGAAAACTTTAAAATGATGAGAAAATAACAAATACTCCTCAAATCTTGGGTGATACTAGTAAGCCAAATCATATCCTCTTTTTACAGTCTTTGTTTCTAAGATAATTATATAAGCTCCCAAGTTGAAAAAAGAAAAAAAAAGAATGTTCCGAAGTACCAAATTTATGGGCAGCTTCTGACTTCAGCAAATAGTATCCAGTTTCTGCTGAAAAATGAGTATGACTAAAAAGGACTGATGTTTCTAGCTTACCTGCCAATCAAATGTAAGGATAGCATGGAAGTGATCTGAATCAGAAAATTATTCAAGATCTACTCATCAGACATCCAGAAGTTATTACATTGCCCCATGAAGTGGTGGACTGCATTTAAAATTTCATTACCTTTCATAGAAATTAGTAAATCACAGTCTGTAGGGTGAGTGTATTGGTTGGTCAATTAACATAAAGGTAAAACAATTATATTCCAGCTCTCACATGAATGGGTTGAGGAAAAAAACAAATATTTACTGAAACTGCTTACCTGTCACATACTTTTTATTCATTATGTCATTTAACTCTATGGTAATTCTAGGCTTGTCTTTGTTTTATAGATAAGAACTTTGAAGATCAGAAGGAGAAAATCATTTGTTCTTGGACATGCAACTTGGTAAATGCTTGAAGTCCTAGAAGACAGTTTCATGTACCACAAATATCAGATTTATGTCTCTACACCCTGCCTCTTAAGGTAAGAACTGAACCTTGGCTTGACTGGCTTTCATTTTTTACCATTGTCTAAGCCATTTGTGATTACAAAAGGGGTGATGCTTTCTCAGATCTTTTTAATCTCCTAGGAGTGAGATTCTGATGTTGGCAATATATTCAACTCCTCGACATCATAAACTGCAGACTGCAATTTTCTGTAGCTTTTATCTTTATCCAATTTTTAAAGCAGATGCCAATTGCATAAGCACTATCTACAGCCATTGCTCAGCAAATTCTTCCTTGATGTTATAGCCCCGGGTACTTCCATGTGTCATACTTATGGTCAATTTTACAGGAACCATAATGTTGAATTTAGTCCAGAAGAATGTTCATCCACCCCCTTGCACTCCTGTGCTTGAAGAAAAGTTGCAGCATTGATATATCACCCCTTATGTTGGAGTTTATTCTGGCAGGAAGGATGCAGATAACTATTGCAAATTGATTTCTCCCCTTGAGAGGCTAGCAACCTCCTTTCCCTGAGACAGTCATATGCACCTCACTTATAATCCTTCTTCACATAAATTTAGAAAAAAGAGGCTTTAACCTAGGAAAATATGGTCAGTAAGTATTAGACCAGTTTTTTGTTGGTTGAGACTACTGGCCCCAGTCCCTTAAGACATCTCACAAATCTTTGGCACATATCGTAATGTGCCGTAGATACATTTATAATGAAAGAGCCAATGAATGACGAGTTTTGTAACATCTTCCATTGCTCCTCTAAACTACTATCCCACTCCCATGATATGTGTAAATACTTTCTACTCTTCAAATTAACAGTTGATCCCAATCCTACAATATATCATGCTCTTAAGATCCCAGTATCACCTTTCATAGTTATTCTCCTGCTTCTGCCCCACCCTTATATGTTGGCCCTTTTTTTTTATTTTGTCTCTTTTATTATAACCCCCTGACTGTATCAGTTGAGCTCTTTCTTCCAATTTATTCTTACACCATCTGGTAGGTAGGTGACATGTAAAAATTATACAAAATCCCTTTCCAGAACTTCCCTTCTCATCCTTTCTAAAAACAAAGCCATAATTGAAAATATGGACGCTATAAGAAGGGTTATTTGCAGCATAAAGCTATGCAGCGAGATAAAGAAAACTTCACTCTTGACTCTTAGGGAGGAAAAAGCATAGGGCACTGTGGCGTGATGACATCTAGTCAGAGTTTCTTCAGTGTTCTTACATCTTATTCATGAAGTTTTCATGGATGCAGTTTTTATTTATCAGTGGAGTTTCTGTAAGAAGCAAGACTGTGTCGATAGGTATTCTTGATCCCTGACTATCGCCTGAGTAAGTTGAAGGTTGTTTTGAAAACTCAATAGGGCTCTACTGGACAATGGAAGGTTGCCTGGTCAAATTCAGGGCACCTAGTCAAATCTGAATTTCAGAAAACAAAACTGAGTATTTTCAGTATAAGTGTATGCGATCTGTATATGCATGGGATATGCTCAAATATCATTTGTCATTTGTCTGAAATTCAGATTTAATCATTCTGTATTTTTGTTTTCAATGTGGCAACTAATGACATTTTTACTTGTTCTATTCTTTTCCTCTTTAAAACATGACCTGGGGAACTGAGACAATTGAAACTATTAAAAAAATTTTAAACTTCCATTATGTATCCAAATAATTCACACTGGCCTTCCTTTTCAAATATGAATGTTTTGTCTATAGGTCATTCCATGTGGTGTTTGGTTACTAGCAACAAGCAAATCGAAAAGGAATTTCTTATAGGAATAAAGAGAAACTTAATGCAGAGAAACAGAAGTTACTTAGAAAATCAAGAGTATGGCTATAAAAGCAACTTTTAGGAAGATAAGTTATTAGGACAGCACTAAGAATCTCTATCCAACCCCTATATCCAGCCCCTGTGAGTTTTTATTGTAAATTCAAGTTTGTGAGATTACATAAGTAGCCCACCTGGGGTCACATCCATCCACAGGACAACACATTAGATCTGTATGACAGATGGAGAAACTAAGGAGGTTTGGTAGGCAAGCAGTACATAAGTTACCATGACATTGATTAAGCATAGGGAAAAATCTACATTGGGCCATTCTTCTCATCTGAAGGAACTAGTGGAAATGCATTTAGCTCTTTGCTAATGGAAAATGCAAATTAATGACAGCATCCCTATGGCTGCCTCATTTTCAATGTATTCTAGAAGATTTAACATGTAATGCCTAAGAATAAAGGTAGGCATTTCATTCTCTTAGCAATTAGATTTGGATAAGCAATAGTGGAAATATGAATCTTTTATGCCAGCGTTATCAAGTAAAGATGCTCTGAAGATTAAGAAGGGAAAACATAAATGCAATACAATAAAGTCATAAGAAAGAGAATTAAATCAGGGAGCTTGGTTTTACCTTTTATTTTTATTTTTTTAAATTTTGGGTTTTGTTGTTTCTCGATAATTTGCCATAACATCAGGACAGAGTGCCAGATTGATGGAGCTTCAATTACCCCAGAAACGGCATATGTAGCTTTTAAGCCATAGACTCGCAGGTAGTACCAAGAAAGCAGTATGATTACACAACTCAGTCAGATCTGAGTTTGAATTCCGTCTCTGCATCTTATTATGTTCTATGAAGCTTTGGCTAGTGTCTTTCTCTCTCTGATATTCAGTTACTTGATCTATAAATCAGATACAGTAAAACTCAGCTGTAAATATGAGGATTAAAGAAGATAGTGTTTGTAGAAAATTCTAACACTGGACCTCCCAAAGAATGACGAAAAAAAAATTCCAAACTGATTAGTCAGTGGTTTTGTTCCTGATAATATCTAAATGGCTCCAACAAAACCAATCTTCCTTCAAATGACAATAAATTCTGGACAAAACAAAGAATATTAACCCAGTGAAGGCATTGCAGAGCAAATAAAAGCAGAATATAATGAAGGAGAGATGGCACTTCAGAAAAAAGACAGTAAAACTTAGTGAGTTTTGATTTTTATGGCCCTTAATACCAACGGCATGCCTAAGTCTACAACTTCCTGGGTAGCCAAAAGATGGATTGAAAAACTGCAGATAAATGTCTGGATAACTCCTAAAGTATTTGTTAAGCTTATTTAGTTATTTTTGAGAGAGAGAGAGAGCACATGTGCACACGTGAGAGCAGCGGAGGGGCAGAGGGAGAGGAAGAGAGAAAATCCCAAGCAGATTCTGTGCTGTCAGTGTGGAGCCCCATATGGGGGTGCAGCCCATAAACAAAGAGATCATGACCTGAGCTGAAACCAACAGTCTGACAACCTACTGAGCCACCCAGATGTCCCTTTAAAATGTTTAGTTTATTTATTTATAAAGTAAATTTTAAATAACTAAAATTTTAAGTGTCCCCCTCCAGCAGAAAAGATAAATTTGTCAGCTTGAGCTAATCCAAATTAATTGTCTACTAACACACTTAAAAAATACTCCTTAGATTCCTCTACACAATATCACACAATTACAAGGATACAGTCCCAAGTTACTAAACACATAAAGAAAGAGGAAGGGAGTGCCTGGATGGATCAGTTGATTAAGCAGCCAACTTTAGCTCAGGTCATGATCTCACAGTTCATGGGTTTGAGCTCTGTATCACGCTCTGTGCTGGCAGCTCAGAGCCTGGAGCCTGTTTCAGATTCTCTGTCTCCTTCTCTCTCTGCCCCTCCCCAACTCCTGCTCACTATCTCTTGCTATCTCTCTCTCTCTCTCTCTCTCTCTCTCTCTCTCTCTTTCTCTCTCAAAATTAAATAAACATTAAAAAAGGAAACAGGAAAATAAACCACTTTTCAAAAGAAAACAATCCACAGAGAATAAAACTAAGATTATCCAGCCTTGTGTAATTAGCAGATAAGGATTTTATAGGAACCACCATAATTATGTTCAATGTAAAAGAAAGTATGTGTATAATGGATGAAGAGGTAGAAAATATTTGCAGAGAAATATAAATGATAAAAAAGCACTAAACAAATATTTTAGAACTATCTACATCCCAGATTGCAGTCATCAAGTAAACCTTCAAGATGGATCTCATAGAGTCAAATGTCAAGAGGAATCAGTCTGGGAGTATAAGTGTGTGATATACTAAGAATGAAACACAGAAGATACTGATATGGCTTGTGGTAAGCTAGAAAACACTGCCTCTATATAAAGGAAATATTTGCTTTTGGATTTCAGCCAATTGTTGCCTTAAGTAGGGACTGGCAAGAAATTTTTTTTGTAAAGAGCTAGATAGTAAATATTATAGGCTTTGTGGGCCATATGGTCTCTGTTACTCAGCTCTACTTTTGTACTGTAGAAGTAGCCGTCGATAATACATAACTGAATGTCTGTGGCTATTTTCTAATAATACTGTATTTACAGAACATGTAGTGAGTCAGAGTTGGTCTGTAGGATTCAGTGTATTGAATATGGTCTTGCCGAAATTTAGATTCAAGTTTGCCTAACATTCTCTATTTCCAGAAAAAGTGGGCCTCCAGATTTGGACTCCTGTCCTAGAGCAAATATGCATAAAGTCTTGAGAAATAAATAATTGTTTTCCAGTCCACAGAAAGGAAAATGGGATGTCAACCCATGCAAAAGAACATAGTTGTGAAAGATTGGAATATATAGGCAGTGCAAGTAATTTGGTTTAGTTGCCGAATAGAGATTGTGTGACATAAAGTTAAGAAAGCCAGATGGAATTTGATATAACCAATAAGTGGTTCTTTTTCTCCCCTGAATTAGACAATGACTAAGACATTTGACCACAACAATAACAAGTAATATGGGCCAAGAATACATTCAGATGGATCCCTACATACCAGCATTGTATCCAGTAAATGTTGGGTTGGAAAACTTAGTTGATAAATTCAACATTTGGCATTTTAAGGTTTCCTTTACTTTTATCATCTCCTGCACACCCCACTTCATACCCCCTCCACATTCACATATGCTTATTAATCTAGACTTTGAAATGTTTGGAATGCAGAGCAGAAAGCCCAGAATCTCTACCTCCAAGTTGTCAGGAAGAGCTAGAGCACAGCTGTAAACCAAATCCCTTGCCTCTGATATTTGGAATACTCTCTCAACAGAGAAAGGTGAAAAGTGATTTATCTACCAACAAGGTGATTTCTTTCCTCTTTGGGAAGGAAAATGGGTAGAATAATAGGATAGAAATATTTAGGGAGACTCTTTGACACTGTAGGAGAGGAAATAAGCATTTCTTACCTCCAACAGCATACAGATTCCAAATATAGAATCATTTAACTGTATTGAAGAACTTAGTTTTTGCTATGCTCAACATAACAATATTCCTGAAGTAGAACATCACTTATGTTAGGTGATTTATATTGGTAATTCCGTATAGCATACATCTCATGGCTGTTGTAAATCTACTACAGATCTTCCTTGATTTATGATGGGACTCAACCTGAAATAAAACAAATCATAAGTTGAAAATACCATATGATATTAAGTTTATGACGTATTTAATATACCTAACCTACCAAATATAGCTGATCCTAGCCTACCTTTTGTGTGTTCAAACACTTAAGTTATCCCACCATTGAGCAAATCATCTAACACAAAGCCTAATTTATACTACAGTGTTGAATAACTCATTCAACTTAATGAATGCTGTACTGATAGTGAAAAACAGAATGGATACATAACTGCAGGTTATGCAGTTTGTATATGCAGATGCTTGTAGGTGTATCATTTGTTTACTCTAGTGATGTGTGGCTGATTAGAGACTGTGGTTTGCTGCAGCTGACCAGCATTACAAGAAATGATCATACCACATATCTCTGGCCTGGAAAAAAACAAAAATTCAAAATTTTGAAGTATGGTTTCCACTGAATAAGTATTTCACACCATTGTAAATCCAAAAATTTCTCACTTCCACCATCCCAAGTCAGGTACCATGTGTAATACAATCCACATTACTAAATATGTGTGTGTGTGTGTGTGTGTGTGTATGTGTATATACATGTGTGTGTGTATATACACAAAATATATATCCAAGTATGATCATTAGAAAATGCCTTACAAAAGCTCCACACCACCTTTAAAAATAAGCAAAATCATCATAAAAGATCTGAGAGTTACTATTCTCTTAGGTGTCCATTCAACGTCCCAAAGAGAAGCTTTCAATTTAATACTTCACATTAAAATCTAGTTTTGAACTGTACATTTGCCTATGAGCCACTGCAAATAAATAAAAAGATATACCATTCATCTCACTCAAATACTCTCCATTACTAAATGGACCCAATACCTCGGCCTTGTTGTTTGTCCCCTGTTCCAGAAGCGTTGTTACATCTACTTCCAATAATCTGTGATTGAAATTCTGCAGCACTGCAGTGAACTATACATCACAAATTACTGTTTTTTTTGCCAGGTTAAAATCTCCTTCTGCCCGTCAACAAATTCTGGTGACGAGTTTTTCTCAAACTGCTAAACTTCCCAAATCTGTACCTCCTGACACAAAACTAATCAGAAAATCTAACAGCTCTGCATGGCTAAAATCACATCTCTGACATTTTGCAATAGGCAACAAAGGTGTTTATTACAAAGTGATGGTCTGTTGTATAGGAAATGTGAGTATAAATACACTAGTGTTTGTTCACTTACTTGTTCATTTATTCATTTATCAATTAATTCTTTGGTGCTCAGATAGTAACAGAAGGGTCTTTTTTTTTTTTTATTCTAAATTTTATTTATTTATTTATTTATTTTTAATAGTTTATTGTCAAATTNTAACAGAAGTGTCTTGGTGGTAATACAGATACGCAAACCAACAAAAATATAATACAAGTGATAAGCATCAAAGTATTACCTAGAAAATAGTTATTCTTGAAAAATGATATTTTCTAGGTAACATAATAACAGAAAATAATGTTACCTAAAATAATGATTTATTCCATTTATTAACTCATTTGCTAAATATCTATAAGGCACTTAGAATGTGTCAGGCATGTTGCTGAACTCTAGAAGTGAAACAATAAGACATACAAGATTTTTGCCTTGGTGGATCTTATAACCTAACACAATGGTTTTAGTCTTTTATTTTTTGATCACACATTGAATAGCAAGATATTTTTAAATGCTGACATTACCTGCATATTTATTATTTATGAATAATATATGTATATACTTACATGCTATAATACAATATAAATAAAACACAGAATAAAACCTACCCCAAAAAGCAGAATAGTGATTAAATGAAATAGACTTTAAACATTATTTTCTTTATTAACATTGAATGTTTTGATCTCACTGGAATATTAATATAATATAATAAGTATAATTACATAGGTAATTATGAAATACCACTTCCATTCTTAATAACATTTTTGTTAAGAACACAAGTGTTCATATATGTNCTTTTTTGTTTTATATATGTATATATATAAATGTAACATATATATACATATATATTACATGTCTATATCTATATCTATATATCTATATCTCTATATCTATCTATATATAGATAGATATCTATATCTCTATATCTATATAGATATATGAGCCTTTAGCAGATAACACATATTGTTTACAGAACAAAATCTCATAACTATAAGAGTAGTTTTAAGCATTTGGTTTTAATTCACTTTCCCCAGGCCTGAATTTCTTTTTAAAAGCATTGGATTTCTCACTTATTGTTTAAAATATCACCTTTATTTCAAGAGACCTTGAAATCCTCCAAAGAGGTTCTAAAGGTGTCCTTTCTTGGCCTTAGCTCCTCAATAGCCTTGTGTAGGGCTATAAATCATACTCCAGGGACAGGAGAGTTGGGTCATGTGATCCAGAAGAGAAGAAGAACAGAGTGAGGAAATATGTAAAAAGAGAAAAGGAGATCTGCGACAAAGTGCCATCCCAGGAGACAGGACTGTCTGTGATGGTGTGGGAAAGTAGTCTCCAGAAGCTGCAACTTCAGGACAGAGCTTTGAAGTGGGCACTAAACACTTGGGATGAGAAGTGAAGCAATCCCCAGAACCTGGGATTCCAAGCAGAAGAAAATACCCCCCTTGGAAAATTCAGGGAGTTGATGTTCTACATGCTGAAATGATAATGGAGGTCCTCAGGTTGAATCCCCACACAAAAGTGGATTTTTGACCCCAGAAACAGAGCCAAGGCATTAGTTCCCTTAAGACAGCTTCAGTGTCCACAGGTCCACAGTGTCCATACCTCTTTGCTTTCCTGGAATCCACTACCTTGCCGTGTTTGCCTTGTATTGCATTTATCTATGCATTTTCCTTTTCCCGATAAATGAAGACTTTTTTAGGGGCTAGATCTCTGTGGAATTCTCATCAACTCCATTCTCTTATTCCCTTAGGCAGGAAGGAATTCTAAAAATGTTTATAGAATAGATAGCTAAATATACTTTCATCAATGGTTTGGATTTTGAGTAGTTGAACATAAGATATTAGTCTTTGAGATAATCAACTTTGAGAGCACTTCATCAGTTATGACTCTTGAAGACATTAGTGGCCAAAAAAAAAAAAAAATCCACAACACCAATGACAATAAACAACAAATTCGCCCAAACAAGCTTAAAGAAAAACAGGATTTTTATTGGCTCATGTAGCAGACAAGCCTGGGTTGAGGATGTGACTTGGTGCTGAATGTTCATAACATCATCATATCCAGTGTCTCTATTTCCTACTTAACTGTTTTTAAAGTTGGCTCTATTCTCTTTCCATTGTGTAAAAGTGGCTAGCAAAGTTCTAACTTCACCTCTTCACAATTGAAATCCAGTAAAGAAAAACTCTTTTCAGGGACTCTGATCTGATAGATCTGCTGATCTGCCAGCAACTCTGATCTGATAATTGTATGTCATGGGTTCAGCCTCAACCATTGACAGTGGAGAGTTATCATTAGGTCAGTAGGAGAATGAGTGCTGAGGAGGTAAACAGCATACTAATCCCCATGAGCAGAGAAAAATTTCTAAACCGCATCTACCATCAAAGAAGCCCTCAGTCTTCTTTGTAATTTTCAAAATTCTTTCAACTTTCTGCAGTTGTGGGTGTTTTTCACTAATGATGTTTTACTGCCAAATTTGCCATATGTTGATCTTCTCTAACAACCACTCTTAAGGAAAGAAGACCCAAGGGGGACAAGCAGGAGTCATGTAAACCCACTTACACTGAAACTGGATCCTTTATTGTCACACAGCTGACACTGACATATGTTGTAGAATTCCTTTCTGAAATGATGGAATTGTTTTGACAAGTCTTAAAGTTAGAATAATTTTTAAGACTCCAATGGCTATTATTCCTAGAACCCATTATTATGTGCACCTTTCTGTATCTCTCTCAACCAAAAAAAAAAAAAAAGCTACAAAAAACTCTACAACATACAAAAACTAAAAACTAAAACTCCTTATCTGATTGACTCGATCTTAGGCTTTGTATACTTACACTCTGACACCGAGTTTTAATGATTCTTCCATATAACCAGTTATAACATAGTTTTTATAATGCCTTGTTCCTATGGATTACCTGAATTTTCTGTCTCCCATCTCAGCTACACACAGTCCATGTAGTGGCTTCTCAAACTGTTGAAAAAGCTCTACAAAATTGCCTTTCAGCTTACATGGTTTTTATTGTTCCATTGATATCTAGCTCTTCATGTTTTCATTGTGCCCATCTCCGGGCTCTTAGATTTTGTGACATTACAAGAGAAGACTCTTGTAATCATGGTTGGGAAAGCTTCGTATCTGGTGTCTGATAGAGTTGGTTTCTATTTCCTGCCCTGTGATTTAATGAACCTACTTTGTAGAGCCCTAAATTTGTAAAACATGAGGTGATAATAATTTTATGTTTACATACATATCCATGTATGCGTATATACCCATATGTGTGTATGTACGTATGTATGTACACACACATTCCATCAGAATATAATTGGTTTTGCTATAATAACTTACTACAAAATCCTCAGTGGCTTAAAATAACAAATGATAATCACTTCTTCCTACTGTATGTCTATCATCAGCTGACTGGGACTCTTTTTCATGTTTTGTTCATTCTGAGAGACAGGATGATGAAATAGCCTCCATTTAGATTTATTAGAAGGAATTAGAATAGGATAAATAATGTGCTTTCTCCTAAAGCTTCAATCCAGAAGTGGCATTTATATTTTTATTTCCTTGGCCATAGTAAATTACAGAACCAAACCTAGCATCAAGAGGGGAAGTGCCCCAAACATGTCCTAGGTAGAATTAAAGTATTTACTGAATTGCACTACTGAGTCAGTTATGCCTCTTAAAGGATTTTTGAAAATATAAATTTAATTTTAACGAAAAGGACTGCCAAATGGTGAATACTCGGATTTATGAATGCTTATAACATATTTTTCTGAGGACTAATTTTCTTCTCTTTGAGATGAGATTAGTACTTCTTAGTTTGCTAGTATCAGATATTCTGCTTCTAAAATAAAAACAAACCTTTTCCTTCCTCTCCATCCTCATGTCAAATTATCTACTGGGGGAGTTTTCACAGTGGCTTTCTAAGTGGCACCCATGTCTGCTCTTGACCCCTCTTCTTACAATTCTTCCTACAGTAGCTAGAGGAACCATATCTAAACAGAAAATCTGATGACATAATTTTCTTGCTTAAAAGCATTTGTGTCCTCTCCTTCCTTTGACAATAATGTTTAAAAGCATTAGTGTGGGTTATATGGCTCTGAATAATCTGGAGCCTGTTTTTCTTGCCAGCACCACTCTAGTGGCTCTGCTACCTGGTACTCAATCCTGGATTTCCCTTTCTTTCTCAAACTCATCAACTTATTTCAACTTCTGGGGCATTGTATATTCCATTTCTTCTGCATTGGAAACTTTAACCATAATCTCCATCTAGATTACTGCTTACCATCATGTGAGTTTCAGCTGAAGAAGTATGATTGTATGGACACCTTTCTTCATGTGTCAGTGCACCGTGAACTTTGCTTCATAGCACTTATTCAACTCTGATGACGTATTTATTCATGTAGCTTTTTGTGTTTACTTACAGCCACTTCCCTTGCCCTGTCTTCATGGTCATGTCTATCTGGTCCATTTTGAATCCCCAGTTGCTAATAGAGTGTGCCCCACTTATTAAGTGCCCAGTAATTATGAATGAATAAATGGATAAAAACGGAAGAGCAAACACAATAGTGCATTTGCCAGGATCTTTTTTTAATGTAAAAGAAAATATGGAAACATACGGAATAAATATAATTACACAATAATTATAAGATAAAACAAGTTGTGGTTTATATAAGATTCTTTAATTCTTTTTTTTCCAATGACTGTTTAAATCTTTCTAAAGATAAGGGGAAGGTAACTAGACAGACAGTTTTCAAATTTTTTCATTAATTAAGATGTTGATTTTTTTTTGTAGAAGAAATGGAAGCCCTGTATTCATGAAACCGTCCTAAGTGTAAAAAAAGGCTCATGCAGTTATATTTTTCTTTTTCCAAACAAGTTATATAGCTGACTTAATAGTTTTTTAACTGAGTGTCTACTATGTTCTAGGTGCTAGATAAAGGTCCTCTATAAGAGGCAAAAACATGTATCAAAGCACAGATGTGATAGAAAGAACTTGGCAAGATGAGGACCCAAGAGACTGTCCCTGTAGTAGGAGAGTAGAATAAAGACCCTCCTATAACAACTCAGTGAATCACAAGCCTCTTACAAACACAGAGGAGCAGATGGAAGGCTAGGTATGTTTCAGAGTTTTGTGGATTGAGTTACCTTGTGTGATTAAAAATGGACCTAAATGGGCAACCTACTTTGCATGGCAAATGTCAAGCATACAAAACTGAAATGCATAATTCTGGATCTTGTCAAGTCTTGATTCATTATTAATCTTGATTGTGACTACCATCCTGGTAGGCTGGCAGCTACTTTATCTGTATTCATTCATTCATTCATTCATTCATCCATCCATCTATCCATCCATCCATTCATCCATTCATTCAGCAATCATTTGTTGAATAACTATCAAATTCCTGATTCTGCCATAGGCTCTAGCGATAATCAGAGAATAAAAAATGTGTTGGTTCCTGCCCCTTGTGCACTTTGTGATAGAGAATGGGAGAGCATGTAAAGGGAGGAGACTGTACAGGAGGACATTCTAGTCTATTCCCATAGACTAGAATGGGAAAGAATGAAGGACTCCAGAGGAAAGTATCCTCTTGGCTTTTTCTAAAGGTCTTTCAGTGTTTGCACAGAACCCAGAGGATCTAAGTGCCCCAGGAGATGGAGGACCCAGTTTGCTATCTAAGAGTCTTGCAGCTATATAGCTATATAGCCAACACACAATTAGTTCTTAAGAGTGTCAGTGCTTTCTTGCAAATGTCCAGGACAGCAGCAGCAATATCAAGGATGGTTCTCTGATTCTTTTGTAGGCAGCCAAAATCACCTGGGGGAGGAGACAGTGGGTTGGGGGGTAGAGGGGTGGGGGGAGGAAAGAAAGAAAGGAATAAAATGCCTGGCCATGGTTTGCAGTTGACTTGTTTGGCACTCTGGTTATTGCTCGGAATTCTGGAGGAAGTCTTTGGAATGTGGGCTAAACTCCTGAAGTGGGAAGGGATCAAAGAATTAGGCTGCAGTAATTAAAATTATTAGAAATGTAGGGCCGCCTGGGTGGCTTAGTCGGTTAAGCGTCCGACTTTCGCTTAGGTCATGATCTCGCGGTTCATGGGTTCGAGCCCCGTGTTGGGCTCTGTGCTGACTGCCAGCTCAGAGCCTGGATCCTGTTTCAGAGTCTGTGACTCCTTCTCTCTCTGACCCTCCCCTGCTCATGCTCTCTCTCTCTCGCTCTCTCTCTCCTAGAAATAAATAAAACATTAAAAAAAATTTTTAAATAAAAAAAATAAAATAAAATTATTAGAAATGTAAAGACATAATGAGAAAAAAGGAATAGTCACTTTTAATCCCCAGATCTTAAAGTCAGTCTTTCCATTTATAAATATTTATCCCAATGTTACTCAATATAAAACCACATTTAGTACCACACTAATTTTGCATTGTGCCTTTTTGGCTTACCACTATCAAAAAGAATTGTTTATGTTTTACTTGACTTCAGAGTTACCATTCTGGATGGCTGCATCACTTTTTGTCTTTAAAGACAAATAGTACTAATTTAAGGACTCCTCTACTCTGGGGTATTGTAGCCATTTCTGATATTCATTATTATAATAAGTTGCAAAGTTAAATTTAATGTGCATGTATATTACTTTTTTTGTAATTATTTTTAGTAACCTTTACTAGAATTTCATTCATCAGGTCAAGATGGTTATTGCTAAAACTTGTATAGGTTTACTAGTGGTTGTGGAATATAATCTGTCTTCCTCTTAAACCTTTGGAACCTGAAGAATCTCAAAGAAATCCCAATTTCTCCTTTTTCTAAAATTACTGATCTGATAAAATTTAGCTTTTTCCCCGGTGGTCTATTTACCAGTTCATTTCAACTTTCATTATTTCACCTCTGAGATCAACCCTTCCCACCCCCAGTAAGTGGAAAGATATAGTGAGGATGAATTCCTTGAATATTGTCTTTGGCTTATTTTTCTCATTTCATCAGTTGGCACATTTGCTTACACACGCACAGCAAATAGTCACGGGAGAATGAACATGCAACTGAGAAGGAAAACAAGCTGTCGCTGTGGTAGGCTCCACCCCTACATTACTGTGTCATATTTGGTAACTAATAATCTCTTTGGGTCTACCTGGGCCTCAGTTTACTTATCTAAGAAATTAGATGATGAGTCTATTTGATTTTATTTTTTTCTTTCTTAAAAATTTATATTTGCAAGAATGCTTTTGATTATGATACATTTGTTTTACTGCTTAATACCTATGAAACAAAGATAAAGCTTTCCTTAGATATCAAGAGCCAACACCGAGGAATGAGGAGTTGATATTGTCAGCACCAAGCATGCTGAGTGTTTTATACAGGTATCTGATTATGTGATCATCTATATGATAGAGGCAAGATGTGGCATTTGTGTGGTCATGACCCATGGGGATGAATTTTATCTTGAACTTTATTTTTTAATTGCCCCTCAGAATGCATTTTACCAGATTATATTCATGGTGCAAGATTGAAGTGACAATCATTTTGTGAATAGATCATTTTCAGTCACAGGTCAGGCAATGTGATGGAAGAAAATAGGAACTATCATAGCTCTCAGAATAGGTTAGGCTTCAAAGACAAGGCAAGTTGGTCTGAGCAATCCAGATCTTGCACTCCTACTACTTTAAAAGCTTCCAGCTGATCTCAGAGAAAAGTTCTTCAATTTTAAAAGGCATTTAATTCAACTGAAGAAAAGAATAAAATCATGGATTTAGTCACAAATGAAAAACAGACAAAAGCTCTGGACCCATCAGTATCCCTTCAAATGATACTATCAATGTAAAAGTTTTTGACAATATAAGAAACAAATCTGTAATTATCACAAAGAGGTGTATCTACATGCACATTAGTGTACAGTGTAATCAAAAGTGATCAGAAAAAAATTATGAACACAGAATTCAAGTAGTTGTAAATATACATAAGAGAAAAGTCAAGGGCAGTTTATGAATTAATCCATTCATGGTCAGGAACAAGAACAAAAATTAGTGATCAACATAGTATTCTTTCAATTTTTTCTGAAAATGTACTTCCTTGATGTTGCATCTTAAAGAAAGAAATACATGATTCTGTTTCCTCAAATATTCTAACAATGTATAAAACCTTGAAATTTAAATTCTTTTAACTTTTCAAGGACCTCAATTTATTCCTTTTTGATAAATATAGCACACTTTTATAGTATTTAAATTCTTGAATTCCATTTCCTGTGAAAACAATATTCAGATATTCTATGGACATATTAAGAAACTTTGAATTCATTGGGACAGATAACCATTTATATTGTCTAGAAGTGATTGTCAGTAAGACCATGCAATGAAGGGTCCTAAATAAAGATTAGTCACTTCCAAGTGAACTTGTCTATAAAAGACCAATGGTAAATTGTTTTAATAAAAGAATATCACTGAACTATGTAATGACCTAGAAAGGGAAATTGGGAAGTGCCTGTTAACTCTTATAGTCATTATGCTTTTCATTCCACTTCATCTTTCTCTGAAACATAGAAAATGTTAAAAATGAGTCTAAAAACATCATTCAGTTGTTATTAGTACAGTTTTCCCAGATCCACTGATCTTTTGACACTATGCCCAGTGCTCTCTCTGTGTCTCAGATTGTGCTCAGTCTTCTGGCCACCTACTCAACAAATGTCTGGATAATAGCTTACTCTTCTCCTCATTTGGCTTTTACTGTAGGGACCCCTCTCCAAGTTTCTCTGAGAAGATTCTCTGTGCTATGGTAATTAGAGTAGTGAATGTGCTAAATATATTTTTGGCAGGGAAGGACTCTGCCAGATAAATAAAGCAGCACAGGTGTAACAGAGAAAGGGAAGTAGATATTGTAAGAGGTGCTGTCGACTTTGTTCCCCCTTAGATTTTCAAGTCTGTTTCAAACCTTTCCCTATACCTGGACAGTGACATTCACAGAACTTTGGAAAATAATTGGAGCAGTCCTATGAAATAGAGAATGGTTCAGAAGACTCACAAGGAGAAGTAAGTTTAGATTGGAAGAGTGCAAGCACGCCAATGCTACTCAATTGCCTAAAAAATGTATTAAAGACTAATTTGGTATTACATTTGCCCACAAGTATGGCTGTTAAGAAATTCACATTAAATGTAACTATCCAAAAATGCTAAAATTGGGGTTAATATTTAAAATGCAAAGTCACAAATTAATGCAAAAAGAGCCATGAAAATGTTAAGATTGGATGAAATGTCTTATTGGATTTGAAAATGGCTTTAAATGTGTCCAGAGAGCACTTCATCTGCCTTCCTATCATGACCTTTTTGAATCAGGATTTGGTCTTCTTTAGCTTTATAAACCTCTGGAGTAGGCACTTAGGATATTATGTGCCCAGAGCTCCATTTTTTTTTTCTACAAGTAGCCACTTTCCCAAACAAGCTAGTACCAAGTATCCCCAAACCCTGGCCCAAAGAACAGCAAATAACCAAGTTGAACCAATCAGATACTTTCCTGGATATTTGGAATGGATGAAAGTACCAACTTCATCTGACCATTATTTTGAAGATAGATTACACAGAAAATGAAGTCAGATAACAATAAAAGGGAATGTGATGGTGTTTGTGTCCTAGGAAACAGGTTTTCCTGGAATTAAACCATCATCTTGTTATCGGGATCTCTGAGACACTTTAGTACCTTTACAGAAAAGAAAAGTGTTTAATTAACTTATTTTTTTTAAACATTCTGCTTTGTCTTTCAAATTCAAATTTTCTAGGATGTTGAATAAGCCAAAAGCATAGATGTATATAAATCACTTGCCACTCTTTCTCATTGCAATTTAACTTTGTCATCTAAAGAATCTCTTCAAGGAGTTTAAGTTGAATTTCTCTTATCTGAACCCCAAAGAGTATTAATAAATATGCACTTACATAAAGGACTTAACTCATTTAGCATTTGAAATAAATGAATAAAAACAAGTAGAGGGTTAATATGCTGAAACTTATGCCACATGTCTGAGTCTCAGAGGAGTACAACTTTAGGAAATGGGCATAGCAAGAAAAATTATTTCAGATGAAAGACAGTCTGCCAGTCAAGATAAGAGAGAAGATAGATGTAGGCCATGGTGAAAAGAGGCAGTTTAAATGGAGAGTGAGATTCAGATAAAAAGATGGTAGGATACAAGAATAGATATGTTGTGGTTTTTGCTGTTGTGGTTTTGTTTTGTTTTTGAATTACATTTAAGAGGAAAAGGAAAACAAATGCCAGTTTAAAGACTTGGAAATGATGGGGTCAGAGCTTTAGTTTAGGGCTACTCTGAAACTTGGATCTAACAAGGTAACTGGAACAGAGAGTAAAGACACCAAACTAGTTAAGATTTTCTTTGAATAGTTGAGTTATAACTAACACTATATTGCCCTGAGCTAACAATAAGAAATTAGTTGAACAAATCTCTTTATAAGAGGGAATCAGAAATTTGGTGACTGAAAGTGGAGAGAAAGAGAAACATATTTGTAGACAATTCCAGTGTCTTATGGCCAAGTTGTGGGTCCACAGAGAAAGTCAAAGGAAATGCTATTTTTGAAGAAATGCAAGTACGAGAGGCACCTGGGTGGCTCTGTTGGTTAACTGTCCGACTTCAGCTCAGGTCATGATCTCACGGTTCAGGGATTCGAGCCCCACATTGGGCTTTGTGCTGACAGCTCAGAGCCTCGAGCCTGTTTCGGATTCTGTGTCTTCCTCTCTGCCTGTCCCCCATTCATGTTCTGTTTCTCTCTGTCTCAATAATAAAATAAAAATAAAAAACATTGAAGAAATGCAAGTATGTTGTAAGATCCATTTTAGACACCTCCAGTTGGCATGTCACACTGGAGGTGACTAATAAGCAGCAAGAACCCATAAATGATGTTTGATAAGAGGTTGTTGAAATATAAATTGACAACTAAAATTCCAGTACTGAATAAATTAGATAGTCATTAGTTACTCCATCATTGCCAATGATAATGTAAACCTAGTACCTTTCTACAGGATATGTTTCTGAACTTCAGAAATATATACATGATTCATTTAGGTTAATTGTACTGAAATATGACATATCAAATCCAAAATTCCCCTCACTGTAATAATGTTATTCATCACTGAAATGATAAAGAACCATAATTTTTACTGTACAGAAGATAAATTTATGCCTCTGCAGAGAGGTTTCTAGAAGGCCTCTCTACAAATATTTATCAGATGAGTGAACAGAAGACTAGAACTCTAGGAGAGTAGACACTGGAATGTGTTGTGTAATCCAAAGTCTAACTCGCAGCCAACGTTTAGGAAGTACCCACTGGTAAATATAGTCTTCCATCAGCTCAGTCTTAGGCTCATTTAGGGCCAGACCAAGACTCATAAGTACCCTACCTACTTAGTAATTTGACATCCCAGGGTGCCTGTGTAGCTTAGCTGGTTTAGTGTCCGACCTCAGCTCAGGTCATGATCTCATGGGTTTTGAGTTCAAGCCCCAAATTGGGCTCTGAGCTGACAGCTCAGAGCCTGGAGCCTGCTTCAGATTCTGTATCTCTCTCCCTCTCCCTCTCCCTCCCTCTCCCTCCCTCTCCCTCCCTCTCCCGCCTCTCTCTTTCTCTCTCTCTCTGTCTCTCTGTCTCTCTATCTCTCTCTCTCAAAAATAAATAAACTTAAAATAATTTGACACAAATACACACAAGCACAGGCACACATAAATACTTATTCTCTATTTGGAGGACTTTACCTCTTTCAGAATGTTTGAAATGCATTCACCTTTTTCAGCCACCTCTCCGCAACTGCCCTCTACCCAAGAATATTAACGAGTAAGGCATCATTACAAAAAGGAAAAAAAAAAAAGACTTACAAGAAAGATGAAAGAGGGAGTTCTCATCCCACAATGTACAACAATTCACTTGAAAACCCTTTGAGCCACATTTGTCTTCTCTGTATGTCCCTCTTCTAAGCCACTGTGTGCCCTGGTGCATTCTCTTCCAGGAGATAGCCTTCTTACTCCTGGACCCTACTCAGGAAATTCCCCACCTCCACTCATCCTTCTCATTTGCAGGACAAGTTAACACTCCCCCAAACTTGCCTACTTCAACACACAACTTAAGTGCGCCAATGACCACTACCCAGAAGATTATGATTTTGTGATCAACAAAGCACCTCTACCTGCCAGGATCTGCTCTTAAAAGAGAATGGAAATTAAAAATGGCAGATCATTGTTTTTCTCCTGACTAATCTTAAAAATATTTCAAATGATTTATTTTATGCCCTGAAAGAGATAGAGCCAATTTATTTTTCACCAATTATGTTGGAGCCGTGCATAGAAACCTGAATCAATTGACACTATACTTCAGATTGACTCCAGCAGTGTTTTATGTGTCCTCCTAGCCTATTTCTCAGTCACACACTAGGTTCTGTTAAAAGGCAATCCTGACTTGCAGAACATGTGATTGATGAACCCATGGTGTTGAACAAAAGGAATGTTGTTTTGACTCCTGAATTTTTAATAGCATGTATTTATTTTAACATATTTACCTTCTACATCGCAACCAAGCCAACAACTGTATCAATTAGAACAGGCCTTACCAAACAGGTAGTGGCAGACCTCTACCAACTGATGAATTCTCACCAAGATAGGAAAAAACATCCATTCCAAAGGGTCAGAGCACAACCTGATCTTAAAACAAGGTGACACAGAAATGAAATGGTGGTCTTGGAAAATATGTGCTCCCAACAGTTGGCATCCTCCTTTTTCCCCCCTTCTTCTCTTCTATCACACGGTTATTTGCAGAAAATGCAGAAAGACGTGCTTGCATCCACTAGTTAGGCTGATAGAATAGGAATTGGGCTCATCACTGTGAAAAAAATATGAGGTTTAAGATTTTTAAAAATTGGTAGCATAATAATCCTGGAATGAGGGGATATTCCATATCTGGAGATGTTGAGGAAGGAAATGCATTCTTTTAATGTGGTACTGTATTCATTGTTTCCTTTAACTCTTATCTATAAAGGATCTACACTCTGTCAAGTATGGGCTAGTCACTGGAGAATAGATTATCTCAAAATATAGTAAGAGAAAATTTTTAAAAAATATGAATTAAAGCTGAGAAAGCCTAAAGGGTACTGTAATGGGGAGGTCACACTGTAGGCACTAGGCTCGCCCCCAAGGTCTGTGGGACCTGAAGCAAGAATACACATAGAGGCTCATGTATGTAGTTTTTAAATTTAAGAGTAATAAATCTGTTTTATTATTTATTTAACAGCTGTTGAATAAAATACTGAACCTTGACAAATATGTAATCACAACAAAGGTTGAATAGACTCTTACTGATTTGCTGATTTTGCTCCTTAATCTTCTAATTAGTTGGGAAATTCACAGGACAGAATTGCACTTTTTATTTTTCTCTTGTTTTCTTTGGAGGGGAAGAGAGACTCATTTTGTCTGTCTAAGGTAGCCCTGGTATCTAAGATCACCTAACAGTGTTCTCTTTCTCCTTGCTTTTGGGTTTCTTCTCCTTGGACCCAGTCTAAACCAGGACATGACTGCTCATAAGGGGCCAAAGCCTGCATCCCTCTTAGGAGCCAGAGGTATAAAAGGGAAGTTCAGATTAGAATTCTCATATCTTGGTGGTGCAGAAAGAGCAGATCCTTGATCCACCCCCATTTGTCTTCTTGCTTCCCACCTCTCTCAACTTATCTACTGGTCCCTCACATATCTGTGTACAACCAACAGCACAATCAGAAGCTCCAACTCCCTACTCAGACAGCAAGAATTTCCTACCAGATGGCAGACTTGAGGAAATAGCCAGTACAGGCCTCAGAATTACATTTGGGCTCCTCTGGACATAGAATTCCAGGATCCTGGGAGAATTGTCTAGAAGAAGAGGAGGATAGGCTACAGGTAGGAATGTTGCCAGGCTGCCTGCCTGCTTGCAGATTTCAGACTTGTCTACCCCCATAATCAGAGGAGCTAATTCTTTAAAACATATATCTCCTTGTCTGTAGAATATTCTCTGTTGGTTCGGTTTCTCTGGAAAACCAGACCCATACCGTGTCTCTGTAAGTGCTATTCCATCTTCTGATAACATTTGCACCACCTGACCTTCCACTAACTCCCTTCTGTACAACTCCTATTCATCTTCACATTTCTCTTCCAAAGCCACCTCCTACAGGAAGCATCCTGAGACCATCAAGACTGCAACAAGTGCCTTCCTTAAGTGTTCCACACCAGCCTCAGTTCTTAAGCCTATTTAAACCCTTATGATGTGACCCTATAATTATTATAGGTTTTAAGAAGGCAAATAATTTCCATTGTAATTTTCACAAACCACCATTTTTTTGAGCAGAGTATTCCTTGGTAAATGTGTGATGAGGAAATGAGTTAATGAATGAGCATATAAGGGCATGAGTAAATGGCAGGATAAGAAATACAGACAAAAATATCACAGGCAAAACAAACATGTTGCCAGAGTATTGGTGGGCTGAATTTGTAGAAGGAGATCAGAGACATGATCACAGATAACAGCTGTGAGATAGGAAAATACTGATGTGACAGATAGAAATTCTCATTACTGCTGTTGCCTAATGCCTACTGTGTCCTTGGTCCGTGTAGCTACTGTTCAGCACTTGTACAGCTGTTAGGTCACACAGGCAGGATCTAACCAGTTCCAACTGGTCCAAGTGCCTGTGCTAATAATGACCTCCTAAATCGGCTCTGGGCCCCTGAAAGGTATAGATTCTTAAGGAAGGCCTGAGCTTCACCACATTCTCTTTGACTCTAGTAATGACCTCTGAATGTTTTGGTTTATTTAATGCATCAACTTAGGCTTTACATTGCCAGTTACTATTCTCTTCCAATCAGTTTTCCACAAGTGAAGTTTGCCCTTAATTCCATAATCATTACCATCCATTATCATCATATACACATGAGCTTACCTAAACAAACCAAAGCAGTCAGAATATGAGGAGCTTTTCTCAGGTAAATTGAAGGGGAAAAGTGTATTTATCAGGAAATCTTTATCAATGTGAAATGGACTGAAAGTAGATGTTATTTAGCATGAAATCATGTTGAATGTCCCTGAACAATTTTAAAAAGTAATCAAGAACATTCCATCTGTGCTGACTGATTCCTAATAGCTACACACTTCCCTTCCCGAACAAGAAAACAAATGTTGAATATAAAATATATTTCTGTGGCACACACCATTCTGTCTAAGAGATTTGTGGCCACCAAGTAACTCCAGGTGAGTACAGCCATGCCAGGTTTAATATTTCTTTGTCATTAAAAGAAATTTTAAAATTGCATGCCTTCTTGAGGAAATGAGAAATGGCTGTAAAGAAATATTATACCTGAGAATGACTTTATAGATGTATCATGTAGGTAATAGAAAATACACTGATTATCATTTGAATGCAAAACATAAAACTCATTATTAAAAATTCATTCCTATCACTTTACTCATTGTACCTAAATATGCATTTTATTGATTAAATACTTAAATGTACACAAGCAAAAATTAAAAATTAAATAGAAGGAAAGGTGAATACTTAACGGATCTCAAGATACTAAAGTGTTATCAAAGCATGGAAGCAATGAAAATAACTACAACATAAATCAAACAAGGGTAAACTTACTAAAATACAAGCAAAATTAAAATGCAAAGCACTGACTTGTAATATCAGTAACAAGTAAGACAACAGTTTCCAAACTTTAACTTATAAATATTTGCTTTCGTCAATGGGAAAAAAATATTAGCATCTAACTACAGAAGGGGGCAAGTCATATGAGTAGAAGATAGATAAGTAAAGAAATAAAGAAGATGAAAATATATGTCATTAAAAAGAAAAATCATTAGTAGTCAAATGAATTCAATTTAAACAACAGATAGATACTATATTTACTTGTCAAATTAAATAAGAAAAAGAATATTTGGATTTTCAAGCTCATGTGCTGCAATGAGACGGATAAGTCAAACACTGGTGATAGCAGCACAAGTTAGAAGGTTTTAATGAATATTAATAAAACGATATGTATCAGAATCCTTGAAAAATCATCATACCTTTGGCTTAATAGTTCTGTTTCTCTGAATACACTCTGGTGGAGAATGTTAGAGGTACAGAATAAGTATACATGTACATCCATCATAAAATTTTTATAACAGCAAGAAATTAGAATCAATTTAAAAAATCAAACACAGAGAATATTTATAAAAGTAAATATTTACATTAGAACCCTCTTTAATGATCTTTTCTTGATTATCTTAGCTTGGCCTGGAGTAAATCTGGGGAAAGGAACAATGAAAGCAGGTGGCCACTTATTTATGGGGAATTTGCCACTAGGTGTTACTATATTATTTTGTTTGTTTGGAAAATAAGCCCCAGGTTCTGATGTAACAAACACACCTAAAACAGTAGCACCACTTCAGAGAAAGTTTGCTCCAAAAGGATAAAAGAATGCTTAGTTCTAGTTTTTATCAGGTAGAATTGATTTTTGTTATACAGATGATGGCTTGAGATGTAATTCAGCCCAAATTATTATGGTTTGAAAAACAAACCAAGTAACCAAAAGAAAGACAACAGGAGAGAGAGAGGCAGAGACAGTAAACACAAAGCAATTAATTGTGTTACAAAATGCATTATTACTATCCCATTGGTTACCAGTCATGCCTTTCTGATGAAAAATGCTCCGTGTGAGGGTTACCTGGACTGGGGCTGGAGTCAGGGAAGATGGATGACTGCTGTCATTCCTCCATTTTGTTTTATTAAAGTCTAGTGAGAAGATGCTCTTTTAGCTGAACCATGGGAATGGGTAAGCAATGATTCCTGAGACACTAGCCCTCAGTGTTTTCCAAGATAGCCCTGTAACTAGTGAATATCATGTAATCAGTAAATTATGTTTTTGAACAATATCCAAAGAAAGGGGAAGTATTTATACATAAAATCTTAGTGTTGAAGTGATGTCCTTTTTATAGTTCTTATTATTGCTTATTTAAAGTCCTTATTATTGCTTATTTGTAGAGATCTCATTTCCAGTTCTCATTACCCTCTTCCAGGCTATTTTTTTTCTCCATTTTTGAAAGTTCATGAACCCAGTTCCTGGCTTTATTGCTACTCTTTATTGTTTACTTTTATTTATTTGTCTTTATCATTCTTTTTAAGTTTATTTATTTTGAGAGAGAGAGCCTGGAGGGGAGGCACAGAGAGAATGATCTGAAGCAGGCTCCACGCTGTCAGCACAAAGCCTGACGTTGGGCTCAATCCCACAATCTATAAAATCATGACCTGAGCCAAAACCAGGAGTCAGACGCTCAACAGACTGAGCCACCCAGGCACCCCTATTGTTTCTTTTAAAAAGTTTACTAGTATTCTTCTTATATACTTACTATACTCTTCCTTTACTATTTGAAATTTAGGCTAGTGTTCTATAACTACCATTTAGAGTTGAATGCTTGTCATTATTTTTTTTTTCCTTCCTGGTTTACATTTAAGGCCATATATTTCCCCCGTGATATTACATTAGCTACAGTATGCAAATTTTAATATATGGTATTTTACTATGATTGAAAATCTTAGTTTTCATGTATGCATTTGTTTACCCTTCCAAAAATACACTTTTTAAAGATGCTCTCTTATTGGTTTCTAATTTGCCTTTCATTAAGACATTCTGCATCTTAGCATTTAATTTTTTTAAAAATTTGTGGGTGTATAAAAGCAATGCATTCATGCATATTTGTTTCAGCATCCTATTGGATTGAGGTTCTTTACTGGTAATTTGAAGACAGGTGTACTTGATATGAGTCTGCTGTGAAAATGAATTTGCTAATTTCTCTTCATAATTATAAAAATTTTTCCCTATTTGATCACATGATATAAGGGAATGTAGGTTACCCGTATTTTTCTTGCAATACTTTTATCTTTATCGTAAAACATATCCTTAAAGCAAGTTTTACTGTAAATAATTTATAAACAGAAAATATTAGAAGCACTTCAGTTTTGAGGTGGATCTCCAATTCCATAACCTCAGCAACATGTATTTGTTTAGTAAGTGAGCTCATAGGATTAGAATGATTATGTTGTTATTTTTTTTTCTCTTTTATTGGAATTGAATCTCCAGGCTTGTGGTACTTAATATTCGTAAGGTTTGAAACTAAATAAGGATAGTACAGTGACTGTAAAGACAGAAAACTTAAGTCACATCAGTTTTATATTCTGTATCAAATTGTTCTGTGAACCTCACAGAGCTCTCTCTGGGAAGTATTTCTTTGAGTGCTTTTACCTTCTTTATTAAAAAAATACATTCATGTACTCAAATACTATCAATCCATTACTTTTTTTCACTTTATGCATTATTAAATTTATTTTTATGGGATTGGCTTCATATAAAATGTTCAATGAAAGAAATTTTCATTGTCTGCATTTCTTTGCTAGTCAGTATCATTAACATGACATTTCATACCTATTACTGAGAATAATTTTGTGGTATAGAGGAGGAAGCTGGAGAGGGAGGGAGGGAGGGAGAGATGCAGTGAGTGACAAATGTTCTAGGTACAGCTTTGGTGCCCATGTTCCTGTTAGTTATATATAATGACTCTCTTGCAAAGAGTGTCGTTCCTCCTTCTGGTCTGTAAACTCTGTCGAAGACAGAGTAGTGTCTTCTGTGGAAGCCTCTGGTGCCTCATGTTATGGAAGTAATAAGACTTTCTCCCACCCCAGGTGTTGCTCCTTCTACCTCCCTGCTCATAGACTTACCACTCTGGTTGGCATTTTCCCAAGTCTTGTAATGTTGCATCCAGCGTTGCTTTGTATTTGGACCAAGTCTTGTAATGTTGCAATCAGTGTTGCTTTGTATTTGGAAAGGAAAGTTCACATCACAACCTCTTAATATATATGTGCTATATATTATTATATNTTTTTTCTATGTATAATTTCTTTGATGCAAATATATTTCTTTTAGGAGGAGAAAAAATAAACATGAAAAATAGAGGAATATATATATATTACATGAAATATATATATATTTTATATATTTGTTTTGGCTCAATATTTCAAGCTATAGTTGTAACAGTGCCTTTGAAAGAAGATATTTAATCTGGTCATGTTTTTCTTGCTGGTACAAATGGAAAAAAGAAAGAATTATGGCCTGGGAATAGGGAAAAAGTTAAATTATATACCTTGGTGGGGGTACTGTAAGTTTTAAATTCAGACTTGGAGAAAGGTAAAAGGACGCTGCTTCTATCTGTTATGTAGGAAGCAGATAAAATCCAGAGTGAGGGGAATGACAGCGAGGTCAGAGGACCCCACTAAGTTCTGTTGTGTTTGTTCAAAGGAGGGAGAGTGGGTGTGGCTGGAGTTATATCTACTTAGGCAATGATTCCTTCATTTGGTTGGAATCAGTGAGTCCTCACTCTGTGTCAGGCAGTCTTTGGTTTTTTTTGTTTTTTTTTTTGAAGTCAGTAAATCTTGATATTTTTGCATATAATTTTCCTGAATAGTAAAAAATTTTACAGTATCACAGGTTCAGAATAATCCTCAGTCTTACAGATAATGACAAAGGATTGCTTAATCATGAAAAAGCAAGCAGTCATAAAACAATTTAAATTTTGTATTTAAATTTTGTACGTGTAGAATGTATTTTCTTTTTTTTTTTACAAATAGTTTATTGTCAACTTGGTTTCCATATAACAGCCAGTGCTCATCCCCACAAGTGCCCTCCTCCATGCCCATCTCCCCCCTACCCCCCAAGGCAGTCTTTGAAGTAGTAGAGATTTAACAGTAAAAACAAGCCAGAAAGGCCATCCCCATCTCATGGAAGGTATCTTCCAGTGGGCTGAGAAATGCCCTTGGGAACCAAGAAGGACTCCACAAACAGAGCAGTGGGATTGCAGGATGCTGCAAAGCCAGGGTTGGAGCTCTTGCGCCAGGATTTCCTGTGCCCTCCAGGTGAGGTTGACCCTAAGTTTGGCTCCGGGATGCAGATGGGTCCTACTTACCATAAGTACTGAAGAAGGTGTGAAACCAGTGTGCAAGGCTCTGGTGCAGCAACTTGTACCTCTCTGGTTCCTTACACCCAGCTTGAGTCCACAGATTTGTCAGCCCCTGACTGTTGGCCGTAGGCACTCGTCCTTAGGGCTGGGGGAAGATACCCAGCTCTGCTGTGGGGGCTCTTGCTTTGTGTGGCAGCTTGCTTTCCATGTCCTTGGTAAAATAAACTGAAACTTAACCCAATATTCAAATGACTGTGTACACATTACATACAGGAAAACAGTGTGAAACAAGCACCACTCTGCTGGGGACAGGAGCCAAACTACATCATCACAAAATGCCACAGGTACCAGAGGATCCATTTTCGATCCAAAGGGGAAGCTACAGTCAGCTTTACTCTATGGGGTGCTCACTCTTTTACTGACTTATGCAATGAAGAATCTTATCCAGAATGCAGATTTAAATCCTTAATAGAGTCCTACGTATTTTCAAAGAAAAGTTTAAATAATGCCTCATATTTTTTTAATTTGCAAGAGGATAGAATAATGTTTACTTCATACAAATATGATAAGGATTAAAATGAGAAAATGTAGGTTTTGTTATTAGTGTCATAATTTTCAATAATCTCAAGGATATTCCAATTTATCAAAAACATATGTCCTGAAAAATATAACTTATTAATCCTCCCCATATCTCAATACAGTATATATATTTTAGGTTAAATTGCCATTCACAAGGAAATATTAAGGTAGATATTCATTTTATAATCATTCCACAAATGTGTCACTCATGTGCTCACAATTGTATACCTTTTGTTTCACACCCCTTCATTCAAAACCAAAACCACAACTAAAGAACAAAAAACTGCCTTCTGCAGATCATTAGTTCAATGATCTGCAAAAGGATTTAATGATTTCTTATTAACAGATCCAAATAGACTCTAGGAAGATGTGTTGATATTCAGATTCCAGCCAGATTTTCAACTTTTCAATAAATGCAAAAAATATTCTATAGTCCATTTCAGTTCTCCAGATGGATTCAGAAATCATTCCTGTAAAAAGTGCTACTGAAATAGATTTAAAAGTCCCTAATGCCATTAATATAACAACTTACCACGAATAAAAGCTAGGCTTCTTTAATAAAATTGGAAGTACTATGGACAGTTACTCTAGAAAGGATCCCAGTGAGAAAGATATTTAATTATGTTAACAAAGGATATTCATTTTCCCTTGTTCTCCTTTATTTTTTTCCCCAAACCATTTTACCATTTGTTCACAAGTTGTGGTTTCTTCTGGCCCTACCTTAGAAATCATTATTATTAACTCCTATAGGTCAGCTTGGTGGGATCCACTCAGCCATTCTCATGCTCTGATTTCTCTTTCATACCGTAGAGAACTGACCTTTTTGAATTTTAATTTTAGGGACAACTTTTCATGCTTTCTGCAGCCCAAAGACGGATTCTCTAAGTGAGCAAGTCAGAGTAGCAGTTCTGTTGCAATTTCCTCCTTTTCTTTCTTTCTTTCTTTTTTTTTTTTACAAATAGTTTATTGTCAAATTAGTTTCCACATAACACTCAGTGCTCATCCCCACAAGTGCCCTCCTCCATGCCCATCCCTCCTCCCCCCCACATCCATCAGTCCTCAGTTTTTGTCAGCATTCAAGAGTCTCTCATGGTTTGCCTCTCTCCCTTTCCCCCACCATTTCCGCCCTTCTTCTCCCCCTTGTTCCTCCGTCAAGTTCCTCCTAATCCTCCTATACGTGCAAACATATGATATTTGTCCTTCTCTGCCTGACTTATTTCGCTCAGCATAACACCCTCAAGGTCCATCCATGTTGCTACACATGGCCAGATTTCATTCTTTCTCATTGCCATGTAGTATTCCATGGTGTAGATAAACCACATCTTCTTGATCCATTCATCCGTTGATGGACACTGAGGCTCTTTCCATGTTTTAGCTATTGTGGAGAGTGCTGCTATGAACATTGGGGTCCATGTGCTCCTATGCCTCAGCATTTCTGGATCCCTTGGGTAAATTCCTAGCAGTGTTATTGCTGGGTCATAGGGGAGTTCTATTGTTAGTTTCCTGAGGAACCTCCACACTGTTTTCCAGAAGGGCTGTACCAGTTTACATTCCCACCAACAGTGTAGGAGGGTGCCCGTTTCTCCACATCCTCGCCAGCATCTCATGTTCTCTAATTTGCTCATTTTAGCCACTCTGACTGGTGTGAGGTGGTATCTCAATTTCCTCCTTTTCAAAGCAATCGAAGAAAATAAGCCACTGTCTAGGAACAATACAATGTTTATTCCAAGTCATTATCTATGTATCTTTAATGGGAAAATGTCAATCGCTTTGTATCCATTTGGTGTCTTCTGTCAGGGCCATGAGTGATCAGCAGGTGCCAGTGAGGAATCACAGAGCTGAAAAGTGGACCTTTTTCTCTGAGACAGATATCCCACTTATACAAAGCCTTATGCATTTGTTTATTTGTTTACATTTTGTAATCATGGTCATTGTCAAACATCAGATGAATGGATAAAAGCCACAGGCTCCATCCAGAGCAAATGTAGCAATTTTTTTTCTTTTTCTTTTCTATTTCTTTTTCCTTTTCCTTTTTCCCATTCATTCATTCATTCATTCATTTATTGAGGTTCTACTTCTCCACTGCTGTAGAAGAAAACATAAGACTTCCAGACTTCCAGGGCAGGTGGTACAACAGAAGGCTTTCTGCAGGGTGTTTGCATGGTTATCCTCAGTTTAGTTTTGCGTCAATACCAACCCATCCTTGTATAAATGGATTCAAGTTACAACTAAATGACACAAGTATCTGCATGACCAGTCACACCCTCCCACATGCACTGCACAGATTCCGTAGGCCTCAATGCAGACAATAGCAGAGGAAGTTGAATGTTGTATTTTCCTCAAGGTCTCTGTGAACCCAGAGATCTAGAAAGCAAGGAGCTTATAGGTGATAACAGTGAGATTACCTCTCAGGAAACTATTCCTGGGCCTGATGATTTGCTCACAGTGATGAATCAAAAAGGAGAAAAGATTCTCGGACTGTCTACTTTCTCACTAGAGCATTAATGTTTAAATTCTCAAGAAGAAATGGCTGTTTTATGTCAATATTTCTACCCTCATATTTTGCCCTAGAGATTATTCTGATGAAAATCGTGCACCGTGGTCCAATCGTGAAGCTATGCTTCTTCTTATATCCCTTTTCTTGGAGAGTTACTATGTGTATTATCTTACTAAAGACTGAAAGAAGCCCGTGGCTCACCTATTTCCTTAAGTTTGTTGAAGCAGGAACTTAATTATCCACAGAACACTATTTTCCAACAATACGTATTACCATCCAATGGAATTTATTCCTGTGGTTTCTACTTTCTGTCAGTCAAATTAAGGGGATGCACTAACTGACATGTAAGGACCCACCCAGCTCTAAATTCTGGGACATCTGCTCTTGGGGATCTATATTCCTCCATCCTTTCCACTGCTAACCAATTTCAATATTTATCATATCCAAGGACAGAAGCTCTTATACTTAAGATCTCAGTCTCTTCTGCTTTAATGTTAACCCACTAGACTTTTCTAGCTTCTTGAACTTGGAGAGCCACTCTGGAGGCAGCACTTTTACCAGAAACGACTTTAATTAGAAGACCACAAAGTCTCTTGTCAGAGTTCTCTAAACATTACTTCTTTGATTCTTCCCTCAAAAGGTCCCTTCTTCCACATTGGTATCTTAATCTTCTTATTATGGACATGGAACCTGTATTTGAATATTACCATAAAAAGTAAAGAAATTGAAGATGTAATAAACTGTGGTTGAAAAAGTCAGGGAAATAGTCTAAGTTCTGAATAACCTCCCCAAATCATAACTGTTTCAAACTCAAGCCTCGTCTCCATTTTCCCCCCATAACCTCTGACTGCACCCCACATGGTGGCCCAGCTTCCATTTATTTCCTCCTGGCATTAGCAACTAGTAAGAGATACTTTAGCAACCAGCAACATTATGAACTTTAGTTCGTAAAGCTCAGGTTATAGAGATGGAAGGCCATGTGAGTGAGATGGGACCTGATATATAATAATAAAACCCGGATCCATGTTGCACCTCACTAAACATTCCCAAGATTTCTAAGCTCTTAGCATGTTACTAATTCTGGCCCATCAGTGTGATCAAAACTGATGTGTGTCACTTGGGACCTAGGACAGCAAATTGCCAAGCCCAAATCTCTAGTATTTTTCTTCCTTTGCTGTGACAACTAAAGGTACACTTACAAGGTTGTGCAGCCTCTGTCAGCCTTAATCCCTAAAAGACTGTATGGAGCATCCACGCTATTCACCTATGTGGATGGTAGGATGAGTGAGAAATACTTGTTGAGTTAATCCATCATGGCTACACTTGTTTATTATCCCAGCTTATGCTACATTTCTCAGTACATACATTCCAGCTCCTCCTTGAACTTTGAGAGCCACTTTGGAGGCAGCACCTTTACCAGAAATCATTGGTTAAGAATTATCACCAGGCCCATAAAGAAAAGGGACAGGAGAGAGATCTCTGGAGACAGTTAACTGCCATGGAGAAAGGGGCTGATATTTTGATGTAGAGAGGAAACAGTTTCCAGTGCCCATTTCTAAATGTGCCATCAGCTATTCCCAGTAGACTCATTACACATTCATAAAGACTTATATGAAGGAGTCCTCAAGATTGTATTACACATTCCTTGACTTGAAGCCTCACTTGATCATCAAAGTCAACATTTTAGTGCCCATAGTGGCTTAAATGAGGGAAACAACACCTCCTTTTCTCTTAAATAATTCAGTCATAGCAAGCCGTATTTCAGTCATACTATCTTTATATAGAATCACATGACTAAATAGAAATGAAATCCTAAAAATACATGTTCTGATTTCCCAATAGGACAATTTGCTAAAGCAATTTCTAAGCCCTTTATGACTTTACTTACTATAACCATGTTCTAATATACTCTTCCCCAAGAAAAGATAACAAAGTCCAAAAATATTTTTTTATCTAAGCTATAGCTAATAATGACACAAAAATAAAATTTGACTTCCTTCTATCTTCCACTATTAAACACTTTAAGTAAATTTGTTCTATTAGAAAATGTAAAAATTGTTTAAAATAATACAGATCACATTAGCTTAGACTAGCCTTGCTATTACTGTGACTAAGGTCTTACAGGGGAAAAAAAATGCCTTGCCCCCTATTTTGACAAGAGCAAGTAGAGTGTAGGTGAATACAAGAGGGGGGAGAAAAGACATATAAATAACAATCTTTCAAACTTCTGTTCACGAATATTGTTTTTTGTCATCACAATTGCACAATGAAATATGAAAGTTCAATTTCCTCTTCATTTCCTTTTAATAAAACTTCTGTTCATTTCATTTCTGAGAGAAGATTGAATCTAAATTACTTTGACTTCTCTTGGCCTAACTTTGGTGAATGCTCCCAGACATGAAAACAGAGGCCGTTTTGAGCATCACCCATGGAGACACAGAGGTACAGCATCCTCTGGAAGGCTCCTTGTGTTCTGCCCTGGATCTTCCTCCCTGCCATGTGGACCTTCTGGAGGAGCAGTGAGCGTTGGCTGTGCATTACATTAAAACCTTTGCTCCGTTTCTTAACTGGGTCATTTGCAAAGGGTCCCTGTGGACTTTTTCTCACTCATTCCACAGCAGACATACTTCCTAATGACAGAGAGGAAGTGGGGTCCTCTTTGATGAGGTAGCATCTGAATTCAAATATGATATAAAAAATGTTGTTTATGAAATCCATACTGTGGGTTGAATACTCTTCTCCAAAATTCATATGTTGAAATACCCCCAAGAACCTCAAAACATGACTTTAAGAAATAAGATCATTGCAGGTGTAACTAGTTAAGTGAAGATCACTACGTATAGGAGTTGGATTGGTCCCTAATCCAGTATGATCAGTGTCCTTATAAAAAGAGGAAATTTAGATACAGAGACACACATACTAGGAAAACATCATGTGGAAATTGGAGTTATGCTGCCACAAGTTAAGAATCTATAAGAAAGTAGGAGATAGTCCTTGAACATAGCCTTCTTTAGCACCTGCAGAGGGAGCAGGTCCTGCCAACACCTTGATCTCACGCTCTAGAAAAGAAAGATAATGAGTTTTTGTTGTTTGAGCTACTGATTAATGGTATTTTGTTATAGCAGACCTAGAAAATTAAGGCAATCCAGAATACCACCCCCAATTCATGAACTTTTAATGGTAGCTTATTGCCTAAGAAAACAAGTTATTTGGTATAGCTTTGAGAGAGCTCTTATTAACTGGTCTCTGTGTACTTGCCCAGACTAACACTTGTTTCACATGATTTGACCTTTAAAATAGCAATCTTTATTTTTCCTAAAAGTGCTTCCTCCTTCCATGTCAGGCCTTTGAATATGGAATTCCCTGTAAAATGGTGAACAATGTATAATCTAACCTTGATAAAACTCTTACCATATTCCATCACTGGTACACTCAAGGGAGTGGACTCATGATTGTCTGTGTCTTCTAAATTATTTATGAATGATAATGAAAAAAATGAAGGGCATGTTCAGTGAAAAACTACTGTGGTAAATGGGATAGGAGGTTTCAAGAACCTCAAAGGTATTTTGGATTAGGAATAATAGAATAGTGACATAGAAAGTTGGAAATTAGTAACAGGAGAATGCTATATTTGAAGATGAGACTTGATAAATGATGCAGTTATTAGTAATGTCCCAGATCTGACCATGAGAATGTGTCCTTGAGGGGGGAAATAACAGCCTAATCTAACAATGAGTTCAGGGACTCATAAGACTAGGGTGTTGAATAAATGGTTTATGTGAATGTTGAATTTTCTGAGAATAAGGTACAATTGTGAGTAGCATATAGGGATCTAATGATTAAAATCTTTGATGAATGAGGGAAAGTGACCAGAAAGCTAATTAAAAGGTAGTGAGTAGAATGATATGATCTTAATGTGTCTCAAAGAAACACAGGTTCTACGGAGTAGGGAAGGGAAATGGTCCGGATCAGCAATGAAAGGCAGGGAGTAATGCACTACTTACAGCTCCTATGGGAATTATGGGTGGAAGAAAATAACATTTACAAACTCTCCAAATAACACACAAAAACACAACAAGCAGATTGCAAAATCAAAATGAACAGATAACATTTATACCAAAATTAGGTGTGACACAGTCTCCACACAAACACTAAAATTCAGTTTAGTGAGAAATGCCACCAATGGCCACAAGATCCTCATGCCATCTGGTTTTGGATGAGAAAGGAGGAAGGAACCAAGGAGGCAACATTGATCAAAAATAGCCAGTAGGTATTCACTGGCAAACAACCCCTGAAAGGGGGAGACACTGACTTTTCTAATAGCAGGGCCCCCACTTAGGAATGTTTAAAGGGACAAGAGCAGTCTATCTCCTCTGAACTTCCAGTCCTGACCTCCCAGCCTCCCTTCTTGGACAGAGCTACGCATTCATTTTTCATTCAGTCTAGTCTCTTCTACCCACACCTCACCACTTAAATATTGTCACCTCTTTGACTGTGCAAAAGGCCACCCAGACCCTTGGAACACAGTCTTTTTACTATATGCTTCTTGTCCCCCTCCAAGATTTATTTTAGCTTTGACATTTTCTGTGATTAAATTGATTTGGAAGAGAAAGTTAAAGGCACTGGGGAATGGAATTCAAGAAATGCCTCCAAGTTTAATTACATTTTGCTTATTAAAAGGAAACCAAACCAAAGGCAATGAACACTAAGGAAAGAACAAATCACTATCAAAGGTTGCATATCAGATGAGAATCAATTCAGAGCGGGTGTCAACATTATCAATAAGATTTATCTTTAGGTGCAGGAAGAGAGCTGATCCACAGTAGCAATGACCAGAGTCAAAACAATCCCAAAATTGCACATTCTGACTCCTGGGAAGGGTTTCAGCACATAAGATCTTCCCCTGGGATGACAGGGATATTCTAAAGCTAACCTAGTCTGCACAGTGAAGGAAACCATCGACAAAATAAATGAAAGGCAACCTATTGAATGGGAGAAAATATTTGCAACTCACATAGGTGATTAGGGATTAATATCTAAAATACATAATGAATTCACACAACTTAATAGCCCAGAAACAAATAATCCAATTTTAAAAATGGGGAAAGGATCTGAGTAGACATTTTTTTCTTTCACATTTTAAAAGAGTTTGTTTTGTTTTGGTAATCTCTACACCCACTGTGGAGCTTAAACTCATGACCCTAAGATCAAGAGTCACATCCTCTTCCAATTAAGGTAACCAGGTATCCTGAATAGATTTTTTTTTTCAAAGACATACAGACATGAGCCAACAGGCTCATGAAAAGATGCTCAACATAATTAGTCATCAGGGAAATGCAAATCTAAAATGCAATGAAATCTCACCTCATACCTCTTCAAAGGGATATTATCAAAAAGACAAGGAATAACAAGTCTTGGAAAGGATGTGAGAAAAAAAGGAATCCTCATGCACTGTTGGTGGGAATATGAATTTTGTAGCCACTTTGGAAAACAACATGGAACTTTCTAAGAAAATTAAAAATAGAGCTATCATATGATCTTGCAATTCCACTATTAAGTATCTACAGAAAATGGAAACATTAACTCAAAAAGATATATGTACCCTTATGCTCATCGAAGCATTATTTATAACAGCTAAGATATGGAAACAACCTAAGTGTCTATCAGTGGATGAATGGATAAAACATGGTGTGGTATATATTCACAATGGAATATTATTCAGTCATAAAAAAGGAAATCCTGTCTTTTGTGACAACATAGATGAACCAGAGGGTATTATGCTAAGGGAAATAAGTCAGACTAATAAGAAAGGCTAATGACACATAATCTCACTTGTATGTGGGATCTACAACAAAATGAATGACCAAACCAAACCAAACCAAACAAACCTCATAGATACAGAGAATAGAACAGTGCTTGTTAAGAAGAAAGGGGAGTGGAGTGGGTGGGCAAAATGAGTGAATGGAGTAAGGAAGTATAAATTTCCAATAAAAAATAAATAAGTAATAGGGGATAAAATGTATATAATGACTATAGTCAGTAATACTTCAGTGCATTCCTGAAAGTTGCTAAGAGAGTAAATCTTATAAGTTCTCATCACAAGAAAAAAAAAGGTAACTTTGTATGATGACAGATGGTAACTAGACTTATTATAGTAATTATTTCATACTGGGTACAAATACCAATTATGATGTATACCTGACAGTAATATAATATTACATGTCAATGATACCTCAATAAAATAATATTATTAATTAATTAAATCCCAGCAAAGAGTAGATGCTAAAAGATATTTATTGACTGACTGATGAATGAATGATGATTAAGTGAATGAATGAATACAATATCCATCTTCAAATTCTGAAATCAAATATGAGGTTTTGTTTCTAAAAAAAACCTTGATGGATATCCTTTTATTTATAATAACTTCTATATCTATTAGCTTATCTATCTATCTATTTATCTCTTAGTGGCCTCATATGGTGAGAAGGGCAAAGACTGTGATATAATAGAGTTTGGGATTTAGAACCTGACTCCCCCACTTCCTGGCTTTGGACAAGTTACTTATTATCATGAGCCAATTTTTTTCAACTTAAACATTAGCAATAACATCGATGAATTGTCATGAAGATCAAATTACAAATACAGATTGCTTTCCCATGGTTTAGCCACCCATAAATATTAGCTATTAGTAATATTATTACATAAGTTGTTAAATTAAATGCCTTTGTTACAGTGAATTCATTTTTCAAACTATATTGTGTTCTCATGTTCTGACTTGCATGAGGGTCCTCATGGAGAAGTTGGGAGAGAAAATATGAAGATAAAAAATATTTCAGAAAACACCAGAGAGGCAGCCCCTGCAGCTTCGGCCCAAGACCCACCATCACTGGCTGCAGGACTTGATGCCTGCCTCAGACACTTGCTGTAATTAGTACTGAAAGGGTCCCTAAGGGCTTGACAGGAGGCTTCTTCCCCTGAATCCACATTTCTTGTGTGACTGGCTTCCATGAGTTTAGGCCACTGGCCAAAGAAGGCAGATCTGGTGGGCCACATGCTTTGCTCAAGATGAAGTGAGCAGATGAAAAGAAGAGAGGAGGGGATGTCAAAGGACTTCCTAATGAAATCTCGCCTTGTTGTAAGCCCTCTGGGCTGAGGAATTAGTGTGCAGATCATTTGCTAATGAGCATGGCCATATCCATAGGATAACCTTTAAATGCTCAAAGAATGTAAAGTAATTCTACTGAGTGCTTTCCTTGTCTTGTATGCTGAGAAACAAGAGGATCCACTTCCAAATGCAAGTCCTGAAAAAAGGCAATGATACACAACACAAATTCTAATAAACAATCTAAGACTTATGTCATTAATAAATAGTACATTCCATTAGAGCATAGGGAGATAGTGCTTCCTCAGGAATCCACGATGGGCAGCTGTCCAATTCAGGTCTAACTGCCTCTTTCTTCAACCCATCCTAGCACTCCAGTGTTGAGGAGGAGTCTCCTTAATTCAGGGATATTCAGTAAACACTTCATAGTGCTCCCTCCTTCCACCTTCCTTCCTTTTTTTTTTTTCTTTTCCTCCTTCTCTTGAATTACGTACAACCTAAAGGCACTAAACACGTAGTACTTTTAGGTATTGCATGATAGGAAGAAGTAAAAAGTACCAAGTAGGTATCTAAAAATGCCTGTTGTGATATTGACTAACTTCTAGTTAGAAGTGGATATCTAAGCATCTTATTTCAAATTAATTTTTCCTAGACATACATGCACACACAACTACACTTTGACCTTTTCTGCTCAACATCTTGGCAAAAAGGAAGGCATCTTTCATGGTTCCCCAAGTACTTACAAGTTTATCAGCAAGCCATGCACATTCAATCACGCTCCCCTAATGAACTGCTGCTGTCAATTTAGTTCTCATAAAAACTCAAGGGAGGCAGTGTAGAGAGTGGTGATTCCTGAGCCCAGGTATGTGATGCCCCCAGGGAGTCTCCAATTATTTCCAGGTGGGGGTTGAGGGTGTCAGAAAATTCTCTGACAAAACTAATTTTAATCCACTTCAATTTGCAAAATTGCAGGCCATGCAGCATTTTGATTAAGAAGGACATTTCAGAAAATCAAGTGAGTCACAGTGGGGTATTGCAAATGGAAAAACAAACAAACAAAAAATCTTTAGTATAGAAATTCATAACCAATTATATTTTTTCCTTCTTTTGTCCACATAGCAGGTGGTGGCTCCTATTGTGATCTCAATACTTGGGTAGATGCTAAGGAGAAGAAAATAAGAGAATCTTATATTTACTGAGAATTTGCAATATGCATTTCATTGTAAGAGAATTCTTGCATATTACATTTCATACCGTACCTACAACATCATTATGAGCTACAACCAGTATGGACTACTTTACAAAAAAAGAAACAGAGAGTTTAGAGATAGTAAATAATTAGCCCAAGGTTCAATCTAATAAAAAATTGAGCTGGAACCTGAACTTTGATCTTTCTAATTCCAAAGCTTACATTTTTCTCACTAATATGTTTTTATAAATAGGGTACAAGAACCCACAAAGAATATGGTATGGCTGGGAAGAAAAATCACTTGAGAATTCAGGACAATTAAGTGGATATAAGACAATATAGGAGTGTTGGATTTTTATTAAAACAATAAAATATGATGAGTTATTAAACTAGGATAAGAGAAATATTTTTAAAAAGTGTTTCATGAACACACATGCTCAGGACCATGAAGAATGAGTGAAATGGGGGAAAGAATGACATTGAGAAGAACAGAAATAATATTTTTAAGTGAAGGGAAAGATAGGAGCATTTAGTTGGGCTGAGAAAGCCCATCTTGGTCAGGGAAATTTGGTTGCCTGGAGTGGCCAATTTGGATATGGCAGTAGTAGGGACCCATTTGGTAAGTAGTATATGACCAGACTCAATGAGAACTGGAAAGCCTTTGTGGACAGCTGTTCTTTGCCTTATCTGGCATTTTGTTTTCTTTTATTGGATGCACTAACTACCTATACTGGGTTAAGTACAGGAGGAGGCCAGTCAAGTACTCTGCACTAATTAGAAATTACTTTCCTAGGAATTAGTTCTACATTTCCCCCAATCCCTATGACTTAACAAGTTACTGACCCTCACTTAATCCATAATATGTTCATACCTTGAAATGAACCCGTAATGCAATGTTCATATGATTACTAAAATTGCCATTAATAGCCCTGATCTCTTAACAAATTTCCAGACCTTTGAATGCAACTGTCTGTTTGACATCTCAGCTTGGATTCAGACATATCATGTCTTAATAGAAATCTTCATTTCATCCCCTCACAAAACAAAAGACTGCAAAATATAAAGCAAAACTTGATGATGATGATGGTGGTGGTGGTGATGATGATGATGGTGATTTTGGTTTGCACTGCTATCTTGACTATATAGTTTTGGTTTCTTCCCATTTTTAATTCTTCTAAGCAACAAATTCTCCAAAACATGGTCAAAGTGCCCTTTTAAAAAGTGTAAGGCAGGGGCCCCTGGGTGGCTTAGTCGGTTAAGCGTCAGACTTTCGCTTAGGTCATGATCTCGCAGTTCATGGGTTCGAGCCCTGCGTTGGGCTCTGTGCTGACTGCCAGCTCAGAGCCTGGAGCCTGTTTCAGTCTGTGACTCCCTCTCTCTCTGACCCTCCCCTGCTCACGCTGTCTCTCTCTCTCTCCTAGAAATAAATAAAACATTTAAAAAAAAATTAAAAAGTGTAAGTCAGGGGTTCCTAGGTGCCGCAGTCAGTTAAGCCTCTGACTCTTGATTTCAGCTCAGGTCATAATCTCATGGTTTGTGGGATCAAGCCCTGTGTTGGATGCTGCACTGACAGCACAGAGTCTGCTTGGGATTCTTTCTCTCCCTCTCTCTCTCTGCTCCTCCCCTGCTTGCATGTGTGTGTGCTCTCTCTTTCTCTCAAAATAAATAAATAAACTTTTTATTTTTTAATGTGAGGCACAATCTTTAAAGTCTTCAATGTGTTTCCATAACTCTTAAAATGAAATCTAAATCTTGTTTCCTTGGCCTTAATCCCAACGTGGTCTCCACTCTGCCTTTTTGCAGTTTCATTTGTAAATCATTTATTTTTCATCTATCACACTGCCTAGAATATTCTTCCCCCTCACCATTTTGTTTGACTTTTTCTTGCCATTCAAGTATTCAACTCAAATGTCCCCTTTTTAGAGAAGACTTTGCAGCACCCAATCTAAAAGGGACACCCAATTGTGATCTGTTACCATCCCTTTCAGGGTGCTGTATTGTACTTATCATCATCTAAGATATTTTCTAGATATTTCTCAGATTATTTTTATGTTTCTTTTCTCTCTGACCCCTCTAGCATAAACTTCATGAACTCCACAAGACCTTTACTCCTTGCTTACCATTTTATTCCTGCACATGGCAGTGTATGTGGTACTTGGGATGACTTAATAGATATTTCCTGTATTGATAAAATAACCAACCAGTATACAGATAGATGTTTGACATGAGTCAAGTACACTCTAATGGGCAAGTGGAAAGAACATGTAGGCTTAGTAGGCTGAGTAGAGAATGACTTGAATCTGGATCTCATTTGGGTGGCCAAACCTGCAAGGGGGAGTCAGGGAGTCAGTACCCTGGGGACACCTGAAATGGAATAGAAAGGAGAAACCAATAAGAAATCAGGGAAATTTGAAAATGTTTGGTGATTCATTGCTCTGAAAGGTTTGAAGTGTATAAACCATTTCTGCTTCCCAGACAGAGATCTCATGTAAAATATAGAAACTACAAAGTAAAGACATTCCTTTGGCATGAGTTTATGGGAAGTGGTTCCCCTTAGAAATGACATAGTACATTAAAGAAAACATATCCGGGGTGCCTGGGTGGCTTAGTCGGTTAAGCGTCCGACTTTCGCTTAGGCCATGATCTCGCAGTTCGTGGGTTTGAACCCCGTGTCGGGCTCTGTGCTGACTGCCATCTCAGAGCCTGGAGCCTGTTTCGGAGTCTGTGACTCCCTCTCTCTCTGACCCTCCCCTGCTCACGCTGTCTCTCTCTCTCTCTCCTAGAAATAAATAAAACATTAAAAAAAAAAAAAGAAAGAAAAAGAAAACATATCCAGTAGGCAATTCACTGACCTAAGAAGTTGAGAAGACCATAAAACTGCAGGTACTGATACTGGCAAATGTGGTAGATAGCACTGTTGTAATCCATAATTTTATTCAGGGACTGGGCTTTTCTGCCCCTTAGTTTTGAATCCAGTCATGTAACTTTTTAAGATACTATGAAACAGGATGCAAGCAGTTGTGGAAAGTGCTTTAGAGAGTAAAGCTTTGCCTCCCATGCTTAGCTAGTGTTCTGAAAGAGAATGAGAGACACGTGGGAAAAAAAATACTGGATTCAGCCAGTAGTTCATAGCCTGAAGCCAAGCCCACATGAGTCCTGTCTAGGCCAACTGAACCCAAACCAATATGGAGTCATGGAAGCAAAAATAAGTAATTTGTTTTAAGACATGACATTGAAGTGGTTTATTAAGCCTCATTGTGGCAATTTCTGACTGATTACCCAATTGTCAGAAGAGCTAAGGAGTTAAAACAAAAAACATTGAACTTGCTGAATGAGTGAATATAGAAAATTATAAGCATATAAGTAATAGTAGAGTACTGAAAGATTTCTTAAAATATTTATTGTCTTCATTCACTCCAACATAACTATTTCTCTCTTTAATAATATTAGTTTAGTTCATTTACTGATTTCATGTGTTTTTTCAAGTATTGAGTCAAAAGTACACATTGAGCAATTCAGGCATTTATGTGCAAGGATTATAGCAGAAGAAAAGGTAGAATGCACATTACAACCTTGGTGTCCAGAGTTTTTAATGATTTTTTTTCTGCAAACTCTTCCAAAATGTTTAACTATATCCTCAGACTGTCTACCACGCTCCTGATATATATTTCAAAAAATCACCATGACCTCTGGGATGTCCCAAAGGTATCTTAAACTCAGCATATCCAAATACTAGTTTATTAACCTTCTCACTTTTCCACTAAGAATCTACTTCTCTTCATGTCTTTCCCATCTGGAAATCTGTCATCAATTCACTCAAGCCAGAAAAATCTGGAATGTTCATTTCTTCCTTCTTCTCTTCCTCCATTCCCAGTGAACTTTGTCCTCCCATCAAGTTCCTCTCGTAGATATCTCTTCTGGCACATGTCATCACCACTCTGAGGAGAGTCTCAATTCCATTAGAGCAATTGTTTTCTGTGAGATATAAATGATGGAGAAAATATGGAAGGAGCCTATGCAGTTTCCAATACAAGTATATCATTAGTTTTTCTCTGGCTAGAAAATTCATCTTCGTCTGCTAAAGGACAACAGAAATGCCATCTCTGTGTTGAGAATGAGTCCAGCAAAGCATTTGAGATGGTAACTACTGAGACCTGAGGAAAAATAGAAATACTTCCTATAGCAGCTTATCCTATCAGCCAAAAAAAAAAAAAAAAAGGGGGGGGGAAGGAGGAAACTCAAACAGAATACTTGTACATAGAACCAGTTTTCACTTGAAAATCTTAATGAATAATCTAGAAACTAGAGCATAAAATTTGTGGGGTTTTTTTTTTTTAATTCCCACAAAATATTTTTAAAGGAATCACCTGACAGACTGGTTTATTTGAAAAAGGAAACACCAGACCTTCAGAACCTCAATTTCCCTTATTAAAATAAATGAACTTTGGCTTTGTTTGTGCTTAATCTTGGCTGGAAATTTACATTACCCAATCAGGAGTTAACAAGCCCCGCAGGGGAAATCAAGTGTCGCATAAAAATTCCACAGGAAATCCACCAATAAATCAGGCAGGCAAGGCTGTATATATGGAGATTTCTAGCCCTTCTAAAGTCTATTAAAAACCTTTAAATCCTGCTTTAGACAAAACATAAAGGAAGGTTGGGAGCTCTGTCATTCCTGAGAGGCCCTTCAGTTTCTACATACTAATATTTAATCATTGAAAATGTCTAGATATCCAAAATTAAGTCATTTAGGGTTGGTATATATAACACATTAATTTTACATAAACTCTAATTCTGACATGAAGTGGTTTACATAAGAGGGAAATAAAAACCTCTGGAGCTGAGCATAGAACATTCCTCTTCTGCCCATCCTTTATCAAAAGAGAGTCGTGATGATGGTTTAAAATGGCATTCGGAAAACAGCTCTTGATGGCATCTTTCCCATCTCTTTGCCAAAATACCTATGAAGACAATATCAGAGGTGTGAAATCACATTTCTGAAAACTAGACGAGAGTGTCAGTATTACTACCAGAATTTGAGAGGACTTTCTATTCACCTCAAGTCTAAAGCAAAAAAAAAAAAAAAAAAGGAAAACAGTAGGATTAGAATATTCCTGTTCCCCCAGAAAGTTAGTAGGAAGATCCCTAATTACTTCCCTCACTCTTGGGTCCTATTTCACAAGTTCACATTCTGTAATATGTTACATATTGGACAAGCTGTTACCCACCTCACTCCCAACACTAAATGCCAGTTTGTCATCATTTGATTATGTGTGTGAGTCTGTGTGTGTGTGCGTATGGCTTTCCAAATGCTGCTGCTTTGAATCTTCCTCCTCCAGAGAAATTTTACTTTTTAACATCAAAGAAGAGTGTGAAACATCAAAAAGACAATTGGCAAGAAGTAAAAGGGAATGGTGGGCAGTTGCTCTCCTGGAGATAGAAGCAACTTATAAGCAAAAGTTGTGTCAGGGTCTTGGCAGTAAATAGTTCTTGCTGAAGGTCATCCAGTTATAAATTTTCATCTTCTCCAGTTATGCAGAGCATTAGAGGACCAGGTGCTTGAGACAGGAAACAATCACTTTTTACACAGCAAAATTGAGCCCCGCATTGGGGAAAGTCCTATGGACATTGAAAGAGGCTGACAGTACTTAAGTGAACAATGAGGCCAAAATAAATCTGCATTCTCTGTTTTTGGTCAAGTACCAAAGACAAAAGCAAAGCAAACAAGTGGAAGAAAACATTCTGAGGCATCTGCATGTATATGAAAGAATGAAGTCAACAATATTATCCTGAAGAGCCAGTGAGAGAAAGGGGCCTTCTCTTCATAAAACGGCTTGCTGAAGCAAATAGGCTGTATCTACCATGTGTACCTTTGCACTGAAGCCAGAAGTAGGCAAGACTGTGCCTAACTCATGGGGCTTTAAACTTCTTATAACCTTAACCATTTTTACAAATGACTTAGAACATAATAAATTATTCTATCATTTGTGGCAGAGAATGGAAAATGAGGCTGTCTTAATTCTCCATACTAACAGAAGTTCTCTGTACTGAGAATTAGAAGGTCAGGACAAATGTGACCTCTCTTCCCTTCCTAAAATTCTTACCTTACTGCACAGCTGTATAATCCCCAGGCTTCCACTTTCTTTTCATTGAAAATGATATTTAATCTTTATGTTTTAAAGTTCTTGAATTGGAAATTAAACTAAAGAAACTTGACTTGGCTGTTACGTAAGTTAAGTCCCTCATTTTGGGCAGCTCCATTAATTCCCCTCAGTCCCCATCTTCACAGCTTTAGAACAAAGTGTTAGGAATTAATTGGTGGTTTTAAACCATAATCTGTGGAGTTGAGGGGCTTTTAGGGTTGGATTTGGGACAGAGATGATTGGGCAGATCTCCAGTCCCCACTTTTGCTTCACACAGGACAGTTTAGCATTCATCTGTTTTTACATGGTGGTCTTCTACATGAGAATGGGTCTTGTTTTAATCAGAGCTCTCCAGAGGGGCACCTGGGTGGCTCAGAGGGTTGAACATCTGACTTCAAGCTCAGATCAGGATCTCATGGTTTGTGGGTTCGAGCCCCACGTTGAAGTCTGTGCTGACAGCTTGCTCAGAGCCTGGAGCCTACTTCAGATACTGTGTCCCCTTCTATTTCTCCCCCTCCCCTGCTCACACTCTGTCTCATTCTGTCTTTCAAAAATAAATGTAAAAAAAATTAGAGTTATCCAGAGATATAAAAACAATGGGTGATATAGAAAGATGATGATGATGATGATGATGATGATAGACAGGCAGATAGATAGATAGATAGAGAGAGAGAGAGATAGAGAGATAGATGATATATAGATATGAAGAGATTAATTATAAGGAACTGGATCACATCGTTATGGAAGCCAAGAAGTCCCACCATTTGTGTAGTCACTGGAGACCCAAAAAAGCCTGTATGGTAATTCAGCCAAGTTTGAAGGCCTGAGAACCAGGAACACCGAGAGCAGGCAAGGTGGATGTTCTGGCTCAAGCAGTCAGGCAGGGAATGGTGAATTCTTCCCCCTCCAACTTTTTGCCCTATTAATGCCATTGAGGGATTGGATGATGTCCACCCACATTGTGGAGGGAAAGTTTATTTCCTGAACCCATCAATTCAATGTTGTCCTAATTTTTTCTCAAACAAAATGGTCAAATAGTTTAATATTTTTAATTGCGAGATAAATTGATTTTTGGTGAATTCTCCATATTCCCAATTTTTAAAAATGGGAATGGTTTGCCCCAACATATTTGACTTATTAGTGTCAAAGATGTAATCCAGAACACATTTCTAATATTAGAGGCTTGGTGATAATAAAATAAAGTCTTTCTTTATCCTAATTTCAAATGTACTAAAATGAGTGTTCTGAAAATGCAGGACACTGATAATGAGTTTTTGGGTTTTTTTTTTCTTTTTTTCATTTGTTTCTGATGCTAGTTATGCAGGAAACTTCCCTTGCCTTAGATTTTACAGACTATAATGTTGAAAAACCAATTCTATATCTCTGACTTACAAAAAATGGAAATAAAACAATTAATGGGAAAAATCAACTTTTGGACAATTTTGTCATCAAGGCTTTTATTCAAGCCAGTGGAATTCAAGGACTTTAGGCTTTTCTATTTTTATCATAAATTTTACTTTAATGTCTGGATATCGCTGATTAGGAAATGTAGAATGTAGTTCAAAAGAAATACAGCAGCAGGAAGGGTCTATTGAAAGATCTCCTTGAGATGTATTAGCTAACGCTCTATCTAGACCACTCATAAATTTTTAGAAGAAAATTGATTTTGTTTTCTCTTCACTGCAGCAGTAAATAATTTTATAGCTTGGAAACAATTTCTATGCAAACTCTTCAGTATATATTTTAAAAAGAATAGAATTTGTTTCTTGCAGAGGTATGATATCACTCACACAACTGTAACACTATATCTTCAATTAAAGTAAAACCCTTTCTAAACCATTTTGGATGATACATACATTAGAATAGAATTTTATTCTGCAATGTGTAATATAACTAAAATAGCAAAAAAAATATGAGAATATAGACAGTTTTGTGTGACCAAATTGCTTCCATCCATCCATCCATCCATCATCCATTCATCCATCCATATCCATTGTTTCATTCAACCAACATATCTTGTTATCACATCTACTCTGTGTCCAGCCCTGTGATGACTGCTGAATGCATAAACATTAATTCTACATGATTCTTCAAGGAGCTCATAAAATCATAAGTGAGTGGGCACAAATATTGACACCCATAGTATAATACATGATAAATAAGTGATGCCTAGTAATCTATGTATTTGAAATACAGAAAACTAGAGAAGTCTAAGCTGGCAAACACACTGCTTTGAGTGATTAAAATGAGAAGCAAAATAGTACTGAATATAAGGAGGTGGGCTCTGGGTTAAGATGGATCTACATTATAAAATCTAAATGTTGGCTACTCGCCACTTGTATAACTTTGAACAGATTTCTGTCATCTCACAACTTTAGACTTATCTGGTGTGAAAATAGAGAGAATGTTCCACTCAAAAATATTGTGAGTATAAAGAGATACAGGAATAATTATGATTAGTTCCACGCATATAAGAAATGTCTGACAAATATTATTCATTCTCCCCTCCTCTTCTTTATAAATTTAACAATTGAAGAGGAGATATCAGTGGACGTAAATGCATCAAAGCGTGAATGAAAGGATGTAGCGGGATCAAGGATGAGCTGCCTGTTCTCTTCATTGAACAAGTAGGCTTTCTAGGAGTCACTGGACAATGGAGAGAATGGGGTGCAGATCAGAGAAAAAAAGAGTTAGGGCTGAATTTTGATGGACCTCCTGGGCTATGCTTAGTTTTTATATTCTGTTTGTTTATCTACTTTATTTCTTTGTAAAGTTTATTTATTTATTTTGAAAGAGAGAGAGAGCAGGGGAGGGACAGAGAGAGAAGGAGAGAGAGGGAATACCAAGCATGGGACTGACATGGGGCTCATTCCCAGGAGCCATGAGATCATGACCTAAGCCAAAATCTAGAGTTGGACACTTACCTGAATGAGCCACCCAGGCACCCAAATCTACTTTATATATGACATGTATATCATGAAAAGATTTAAAATTAAATTTATATGCCAAATATTTTCTAAAGAGCAATACTAAAAATTGGAGCACCAAGGTGGTTCAGTCAGTTAAGTGTCCGACTTTGGCTCAGGTCATGATCTCATGGCTCATGAGTTAGAGCCCTGAGTCAGGTTCTTCACTGACAGCTCAGAGCCTGGAACCTGCTTCGGATTCTGTGTCTCCCTCTCTCTCTGCCCCTCCCCCACTCACGCTCTTTCTCTCTCTCAAAAATAAATAAACATTAAAAAAAATTAAAGGATATATACTAAATATCAATATGATTTATTACGTCAGAATATATTTCAAAACTAATTCCAACTAGATAAAATTATTAAATGTAAAATTCACAAAGATATTTTTTAAATGAGTAAATACAGGTACCTAACCATGGAGTGGCAGAACTACTAAGCCGTAAAGCAACATGAGAAAGGATATGCTGATATGACCCCATATTAAAAATATTTCAAATACTGAAAAGATAAAAATTAACTCAGAGACAAACTGAGGTGAAAAATTACAGATCTGCATGTATCAGTATATCAGTAAGACCTTGTTTGATTAGCGTTTTTAGACTATGCACATATTTGACCAGCACTGTGTCTTTCTTCAAATTCATACTGAATGTAAAAAGGAAAATCATTAATGTCATTTCTATTAATCCAAGATTATGAGGTGCCATGGGAGCAAATGTTAGGTTTTTAGACTAAATGATGGAAATATTTTCATAGGGGAAAAAAAGCACAGAAATAAGTAATCAATGAATTTCTCTGATAATAACTGGTAGGTGGAATGTGATGTTATAAATTTATCAAAATATATTGCCACTATTTCAGGGATATAGTGAAAATCAACTTTTCTACATACTGTCTTCCTTGGCTAATTTTGAACCTTATTATTGGCACTGATCTTAAAAATAAGAGATGTACTGGAATTACTGATTCAGAATCAACTGCCAGTTACTGAGAATTGACTGTACCAAAACTGTGCTGGTTGCTTTGACTTGTATTTTATTATTTAATCCTTAAAGAAGCCTACACACAGGTATTTCCATTACAATAAAAATGAATAAACTGAAAAGTACAGAGAGTGAGAGAATTAAATACGTGATATAGCTAAGAGGAATTACTTTCTGGATTCTTACCCAAATTTTCAAATCTAACATCTACTGACATCCCACATTATTGCTTTGGGAAGATTTATTTGTGACAAATAAATATTTGTGAAAAATGTAGGAATTAGATAGAAACAAAGAACTCTTCTTTTGCAAGAGAACAGTGACCCTGAATGAGCTTCATCCTAAATAGGCAGCACTTTTCTTTTCTGTCCCATAACAGGTGACTCCATTAGTATGAAAATCTGTATCTCACCGGTATGATTTAACCAAATTAGTAATACCAGGAGTTGATAGTCTCAATCTTGGTTACACAAAAGAGTACTCTAGAGGGCCTTCATGTAAGAATAATGGAGTCTAGGGACACCTGTGTGGCTTGGTTGGTTAAATATCTGACTTGATTCAGATCATGGTTTCATGGTTTGTGGGTTCACTTCCAGCCCTGCCTCAGACTCTGCTTTGATAGCACAGAGCCTGCTTCAAATCCTCTGTCTCTCTCAAAAAATAAATAAACATTAAAAAATAATAATGGAATCTAAATCTGTCTCTATCTCAGAGGTTCACACTTCCATACTGTGGGATGGGGCTTAGACATTGGCGTTATCTTTTCCAAGTCTCAGGTGATTGTAATGTGCAAAGTTGAGAACCATTACTCTAAATCCTTGGATATTTCAATAGCAGGAATTGGGTTTTGTGAGCTATTTTGCATGTTAAAAAAAATAAACTACTCCTCACTTGACTGCACAGTTTAAATACATTTGTAGTTTACTTCCCTTTTTTTTAAAATTTGTTGGAACTATTGAAGTTACTGTGGTTAGCTCATGTTGGCAAGGCACTCTGATTCAAAGGTGTGTCTCTGATTGATAGCCATAAGAAAACAAATGAGCTATTAATAAAAGCAGTATATTTGGTAAGCAAATTCAGATCATGATGTTGATAGAAAAATGACAAAAACAGTATTCTGTTAATGAAAACCTTGGAAGCCACCTCATACAACATTGTAATTTGTATCCTAGTTACTAGATCTGAGCAGTCTAGGGATTATCCTCAGTTATAGGATTTTGCAGAAAATATTAAACAAACATAAAACAAATTCATGGAGAGATTTTGTGAATTTCTAATTATAGATTTGATAAACTGAAGAATTTTGAGAAACTATAGGGCAGGTTTCCCGAAACCCCTCTGCATTGCTCTTCACGCCCCACCCCTGGATATTGGGAGGTTGTGTTGTTGTTGTTGTTGTTGTTGTTGTTGTTGTTGTTGTTTTAGTCCCTCTTCAAATACCTCGGAAAATTCTATGTTAAGGAAAGATAAATGTTTCTTGGCTCTAGGACTTGTCAGAAACTTTAAGATGATAATATGTGTTATATATTACATAGAAAACTGCGGGGCTGCTGGGTGGCTCAGTCGGTTAAGCATCTGGCTTCAGCTCAGGTCATGATCTCATGGTTCGTGGGTTCGAGCCCCACGTTGGGCTCTGTGCTGACAGCAAGCTCAGAGCCTGGAGCCTGTTTCAGATTCTGTGTCTCCCTCTCTCTCTAACCCTCCTCTGCTCACGCTGTCCCTCTCTCTCTCTCAGAAATAAATAAAACATTAAAAAAATAAAAAAATAACTCTCCAAGAAGAATGCAATGTTTCCCATATATATTACACCATAGTACTTTTTTACTGCCCCATCGTAGGACAAATAACTATAGTTCCCTATATTCTTCTATAAGAAACAGAGATGTCCACAAAACCCACACAGCATGGATTTTAAATCTCTTATGATCTGAATCCAGTTTAAATATGACTTTAACTTTTAGATTTCACAACAGAAGAAAATGTCCATAACTGCAGGTTGATAGGTTCTATTATAGCAGATGATTCAAACATAACTATTCAGTCTTGAAGCAGGTTAATTCAGGACATTAAGGCCTTCAATCTTAAGGAGCAGAATAGGTTAATTATATTCTTCAGGATTGACAGAGGGTGTGATGGAAGGAAAGAAGGGAGGGTGGGAGAGAAGAAGGAAGGAGGGAAGGAAGAAACGAAGCAGGGAAGGAAGAAGGGAAGGAGAGAATACATATCTGCTGGTGGAATTACAGAAGGTGAAATTACTCTCATAAGTACAATTGTCCAGGTGTCAATAATTCACAGTTCTAAAAAGTTTTCTTTAAACCATTTCTAAAGCATGGTTCAATTCATTGTAGTCTCAGGTGATTATCTCCTCTTCCTCTTCATGCTGTTTTGTAGAAAGCAGGGGTGGGAAGGAAGAGAACTGCAGATCTCAAAACTAATAGATAAAAGTGATGGCCAGCAGGAGATCTAATTACCTTCCTCCAAATCCGAAGAGTAAAATTCTGTGGTAACACTGCCATAAGAGAGACCAAAGATGGAATTTGCCTTAGTAGTTACTAATAAAAATTAAATGAACTCTTATGTGCACAAATACTTCCGGTGGGCCACGTTTACCCTTGTATCTTTCCTTGACCATTGTTTGACAAGAAAACTGACATCATGGGGTTCATAGGAAAAATGATAAGAACTATGCTTTGATCATGAAAAACTTGGAAACTACCTTACACAAAGTCATAATTTGTTTCGCAGTTGAACCCTTGAACCATTCTGTGTGAAAAGTAGCCCTATTATTTCTGTACTGTACATCTGAGGGCTGGAGAGATAAAAATCACTTAGGACACTCAACAGGGCTGGAAATGAAGGTCCGGTGTTCTGACACCAAATCCTGAACATGTCCCTTCATATCCTGTTATGCTTTCTGGGCTTTCCTTTGCTATCCTTAACTCTCTGAGGTCTCAGAGGACATTTACCTGACCCTCTCTAATATTGCTTCAACATTTCCCAAAATCTCTTCCACAGAGCATTACTTCTTTAAAAGTGTTCCATGAAATGGACACCTAGGTAGTGCAGTTGGTTAAGCATCTGACTCTTGATCTCAGCTCAGGACTTACAGTTTCTGAGTTTAAGCCCCACATCAGGCTCTGCACTGATGGTACAGAGCCTGCTTAGTTTTCTGCCTCTCTTCTCTGACTGTCCCCTGCTGGTGTGCACTCTCTGTCTCTCTCAAAGAATTTTAAAAGATTTTTAAAAAGCATTCCATGAAAAAACAGATTTGTAATCAAATCCATTTAAGAATGCTCCATAATATATTTATTTTTTTATAAAACACTGAATATTAGCATAACTAAAAGCTCTGAGAAGTCCTGAAGAGATCCTGCAAGTGTGAGAAATAAGGAAAGCTGTTTGCATAAATTCACCCTCACATCCTCTCAACTTTTATGACTGCAGGGAGTTTTTTTGTAAATTGCCATTATTTACACCCCCACAGAACCAAGTTTCTACTTTGATATTCTGCCTATACATCGAATCATCTTTCACCCACTCCCTAAATGAGACACAGACATTGAAAATAGTTTTCCATGATTGTAACTTGGTATTTTCTGAACACTTTCATTAATCAGGATGTGCTAGATTATCTCCAAAGAAGGTTGCACATAGTACAGAGGCTGTAGTTACTTCTTGCTCCTCTCATCACATGACTGAGTGTATTACCAAGGCTGTGGGAACTAATAGAATGTGGCAGAAGTAGCACTGTTCCAGACCTGGAACTAGCCTGTAAGATGTATGCACAGTGCCAGCTTTTGCTTCACATAAAACAGTGTTGGATCCAGATACTGAATAATGATGACCAGGAAGATAGCCACATTGAGAAGAGCGTAAGGTCTCCAGCCAAGAGCCACAGCCAAGGGCCTAGACAGAGTAGAGACACTGTGCAGAATGTCCCAGTCCCACAAGCTCCCAGCTGAGTGAACCACACAAATCACCTGAGCCAATGGAGAAGAACCACTCCTCCCAACCTCAGCATCATGAGAAATAATGAATTATTGTTTTAAGCCCCTGCATTTTGGAGTTGTTTTGTAGCAATTGGTAAAACACAGGATTTCACACAACAGGGAAGAATCCATGGGCAAGCCTGCATTTGTGGTTTCCTGCTGCTTTTCAGTTTAGACTGCATATAGACACCAGAGAAGTGGATGGCATCAGGGCTAAACTGCACAATCATGAGAGGAGATTCCTCCTTCTTCTGAGTAGACACAAATAGCATTTGGTACATGCTTACTTTTCCGCCATGGTTAAACAAGGTCATGTCTAAATCATAGCTCTTCCTCAGTGCACACTCACCAGAACAGATAGTTCCCACTTCTGCAAGCTGTACCCTTATTCCCTTGCTCTCTTGCTCTTCCCAGCTAGTCTCCTGTGCCTCCTATCAGACATTCCTGATACTTTCCTGTGAGCTATTTGCCAATAAAGATCCCGAAGTGAGAACTATTCACCCCGTAGAAGACTTAGACACATTTTGTCATTGTTTTTCTTGATTTTGTATTAAGTCTGAATTGTTGATCCATTTTAGTCAAGATAGATATCCAGGCTGACAGTGGATATTGAAAAATAATTTGTTTCAATAGCTGTCTTAGAAGTGGGGGGTATACCCAAACTATAAATGTAAAAAAATAGTTTCTAGAAAAATCTATTTACGAACTTTTAAAAATAATCTTCATTCTCTCTCTCATCTTCACTAGGATGGGCACTCAGGTAGTATTTGAAAAAAATCTATTGTTTTTAAAGTAGACTTATACTTTTCTTCCCATTCTAAGTCAACTGACAAAATCAACAAATCTTCAGTCTAATCTAGTGGTTTGTGGCCTCTTTATCTTCTCCTCTTTTGCCCTTTAACATATATCCAGAGGGCCATAAAGATAAATTTTGTTGGGGTATGGAATTATAAACACTAAAAGCTGGAAGGAGCCATAAAAGTTACTGGTGTAACACCAAAACTGTGGCAGAAATGACACAATGTGAACTGTGCTCCACTCTAGAAAATGTTAAATCAAATGTAAAATCAACAAAACCTGAGTCTTCCTGTGCCCTCCTTCCATCCCTAACCGGGCCCCAGATGCCTATGTAAATAATCCCAATTAGAAATGCATTCATCACGTAAAATCTCACCAAATGAATGCCTACAGGAAATAACACTCCAATAAATCTCACAAAATGTCTGCTATTCACCATCTTCGAAGTTATGAGCATATGGAAATGAACATAATGTTTGCAATTAAAAGACTTACTTCACTTCAGGTATAGTAAAAACATGCCTGAACCTTTCAAACGTATTCCAAGACTATGAATAAGGCTCCATAAAAATTGGCGTATGCTTTATTATACAGAGATTTATCATTTATTTCTTAAAAATTGTATTCTTTCAGTGACTTGCTTCCCCTGTCTGTATGCTTGATATGCATACATTACAGAGATGAAATCAGAAATTCTTCCATGTATTTCAAAAAGAGCTAGGTAATAATAGTTTGTTGATGATCATGAAAACGACTTTGCAGTAGCTATTATGAACTGTTAAACTTGGAATATTAATGCCTCCCACTCATTATTTTAATGAGGTAATCCATAAATCTTCCATCAAACTATAATTCCCTTTATAGTACTTATTTATAAGGGTGTGTTTCTACAAAAAATATTTTTGGAAATTAAATCATTTTCTTCTCCATTGCTTCCAAGTGGAGATTTCTCTTTTTTAAAAGTCAGCAAGACTAAGTCAAAAAATTTAAACCACTCAGGGTTTCTGTTTGCATACCTGAGTTTCTTTTGCAGCAGGGATTAGCAAATTTTTCTTTAAAGAGACCGATAGTATTATAGATTATTTTGACCTTTATAAAGTCTCTGTTGTAACTACTCAGCTCTGCTTTGTGAAGTTAAAGCCTAGACAAGACAATGTGCAAATGAATGGATGAAGTGAGTCCCAATAAAACTGGCAGCAGGCTGACCTTGGCCTGTGACCCTTAGTTTACTGACTCCTCTTCTACAACATTCCATTCAGATGCTTTTCTTTTCTTTTTTTTTTTTTTTTATGTTTTGTAATGTCTTATTTATTTTTGAGAGAGAAACAGCATGAGCAGGGGAGGGACAGAAAGAGAGGGAGACAGAATCCTAAGGCAGGCTCCAGGCTCTGAGCTACCTATCAGAACAGAGTCTGACGTAGGGCTCGAACCCACAAATGGCGAGATCATGACCTGAGCAAAAGTCAGATGCCTAACTGACTGAGCTGCCCAGGCGCCCCTCAGATGCTTTCCTAAGATGACTCTGGATCCTCTAGTGACTGGAATCTCACTATACCCTTTAAACTTTTTTTTCCCTTCAATTTGAGGATGAATCTGATTTTTACAAGGTAATCTTAATTTATTGAAATAAATATATTTTCAAACTTTTAGAATTACTGAAAAATTTAAAAGATCCTATTTTCACAGGATGCTTCTTTACATATCTTAATTCTACCCTCCTGTCCTGCTGTTCATTTTATTCTCTGACCTCCAATTCCTCAATTTTTCACTAAGAGGATATTTTTGCTGTTTTTCCCATTCTTGCCAATTCCTTTTGAACACCATCCGTCCATTGGTAAAAGTTCATTCAGGGTGGTACCCAGGATGAAAACCAGCACTCAGGTGTGGGATGGCCACTGTCACAGAGAAGAAACCTCTTTTCCCTCACATAATTTTTCCCTTAGCACCATTCACAAAGCTAGTGTCTGATCACTTATGAGCTAACTCTCAATTATACTTTTAGGGAATTATTTAAAAAGAAAGATTTGGCAGGTAAGAAAAGATATGCTATGTAAAATGGATATCACCAACAGAAAGACATTCATTTTTTTATAGTGCACTCTTAGTAAAGAGGATTAAATTAAACCATCATGCATTGAGACCAAAGGAGCAGATCCCAGAATCTCATGAGGGAGAGGAGAAAAAGGAGCTGAGACAAGAAGGAGGTAATGGACCTTTGTCCATACATCAGCCTGATGTTTCATGGACAAGCTGAGGTCATACTTTGTATGTTAGGGTTAAAGCATTTGCGTTGCTCATGAAAAGGATGGAGAAATCACTTAGATACAGGATTTGTCCTCCAGCCACATTTGGCTGTGGAGATTAAATCAAGGTCTCTCTAAGAGTGATTGTTTATCTTTATTTTTGCGAGCTCTAGCACGGGGGTTGTATTCATCTATCTCTAGGGCTAAGACAGGGCTATGAGGTTAGAGTAAACAAATACCTGATTTTTTTTTCCCCTGAAAGTGCATGCTTCCCGGATCCTGACACAGGCCCTCCTGCTCTCCCTGAGAACTTTACTCTCAAATGTAGATGCCCAGCGCACAGCGGCTGCGAGTGGATTTGGAACCCTGTAACTTGCCCACCAGAATCCTGAGAATGAGAGTCCAGGGTTAACTGAGGTCTTGGCACAACAAGAAGAGGGTAATGAACAAAACAGAGGCTAACTGTAGACTCTCTCACATCCTTCGCATCAGCTCTGCAAGGTCAGAGGTTGTACGAAAGGATTGTACAGCATAACCTGTGAGCACTCTGTCTACTTTCTGACAGCTTTGGTGCATTTTAGACCACTCTGCTCTCTTGGCTTACAACAGTGGTACTTAATCTCACTGAAGCCCTCTCCCACACTCCTGTGTTTTGTTCTTAAATGTATGCTGATACCTCTTATTAAAAAAAACCACTTGAGGGGTTAGTTGTTAAATTTTAACTATTTTGTAAGTAAGCAATCAAAGGTTTATTTTTATTTTTCATTTTGATTCTCAAAAGAATCCTAAGAATACATGAAACATTGTCAAACTTACTCTCCCTTCTAAAGTTTTTTAATTATTTTGTTTTGCTAGGTCAGTCACACCTCTTTTGTCTATGACTTTGGAAAAATTAAGGAACCTTATAGAAATAGACACGTGCACATCATCCCTCACATTTAAGTGGTTCCAGGTCTTCGCTGGGATTTGCACAGTGATGATACTTCTGTCTGGCACCCAGGTCTGCAGCATTGTCTTTGCAAGTTGTAAAAAGTGATACTCGAGCACATCAGGCAATCAAACTTCAGTATCATTCCCTTCATTTACAACAACTGGCTCTTTACCCATCCTTTCTATCACAAAATATTGTTGAGCTCCTACTACTTGCCAGGCACTGCCCCAGATGCTAACACTTGGGATACAACACTGTAAACACTTACACTTAAGGTGCTGCTTCTGTCCCACCAATCCTGGAAAAGGGTCCAGTGTTCACTTTTATTTTTCCCCACTAATATCCCCAGTGTGAAAAGATCCATGGAAAGAAGATTTTGAATGTTGCAGATGCAGCTACCTTCCATGTGGAGGTCATTCCTTCATTTTCCCGAGCTACTCTTTCTTAAAAAAAAAAAAAAAAAAAAAAAGGTGCTGAAATAATTATGTTTATCAAAGTCCTTTGAGCTACATAGAGTTTCCTAACAAAAGAATGCAGCGGCACTGTAGCCATTGTTGTGTTTATTCTGGTTTTGACTAATGTGTATTTAGTACATTTAAGTATTTGAATGTATCTGCTATACACAATTACTTCTACGTCAGCTAAACTATTGTTTCAGTCGTAAAGAAACCTATCTTCATTTTTCACATCTGAAAAAATATATACAAGTAATTATCTAGCTACAAGAAAGTCACCTCACTTCTTCAAGGAAAAGAAAAGCAGTGCTCTCTATCAATTTATTAACAAAAGAAATAGAATCAATGATCATTGAGAGCACATCTTCCCTTGAAGTTGACTATGTTCACTGCGGTAACCAAAGCATCCTTTGATTATGATGAATGGGGTTTGCAGCCTTTTCATGATTATGCAACATACAATCTGTAATGAAGCTGTGAGGTACTCCTTTCTCAGGGAACAATTCTGGAATTTACCCAAGCTTAGCAGGGCATCACTGGTGTAGATCAATCTACATGTGGCAATGTGTTTTTATGCCACTAACAGAACTCCCTGATAAGCTTGAACACATCTTTGTCTTCCTTTTTAAATGCAGTGGTTCATAACATAAGCCTTGGTCTGTGATCACTTTCTCTTTTATGGACTCCACAAACACTGACAGCTGAATGTACTTATCAGCTACAGTTGACTCATCAGGTTGAATACCTTCTTTCAAGAGACAAACCTTGGTTTCTTCTATAACCTGTTACAGGAGATCCTGGCTCTTTTTATTAAATCTAAAATAAGTCATTCTACTTGACAATGGAACAGTGAGAATTTCTTTTGTTTGTTTGCAATGTGTAAGTTACATCACTTTGTCATTTACCGGTGGAATTTTTCAACTGTAGTAAAATCCTACCTCATACCACTCCTGTCTCTTCACACACACACACACATTAATATGATTTATTATGTAATATGTATATACATCTATATTATTAAATATGTATTATAAAATATAAATCTACATCATAAATGCAAATTATAATATTTAATTATTTAATGCAGTATATAATATATATTCATATATTTACTAATAATGCATGCATATACAATATGTAACTAATGTGGCATATATATATATATAAACTCAGTACTAGTGTAGATTCTTATGTTTGGATGAAACAAACCCAACTCAAATTGGAATAAGCAAAAAAGGGACTTTATTCACTCATGTAATTAAGAAATCCAGATGTAAGTATGACTTCAGACTTGGCAGGGTTTAGGAGCTCATTCCCTGTATCTGGAATAAGCCTTTTCTTTACCATTTTGCTCTCTGTTCACTCCTGTGCTGTTTTCACCCTAAGATTTATATATTGTCTACCTGCCCACCCTCAGAAGCTGAAGACATAGTCTGATCTTTAGATTAAATAGAAAATTCTGTCCTCCTTTCAAATTACAAAAAAATAAAATAAAATGTTGTTAGGAGTGTTGACTCAGAGTAACCCAGTCCAGGCCATCTCTCATTATTCCTGAACCAAGCTTTAAGGACTGAGATGTGTGCACAGTCAGCCTTATCATGCCCGAAAGACTAAAGATAGTGTCTTCTGAATCTGAGTCTTCTTCCTGGTGTAAGGCCACAAGTCTAAACGTCTAAACCAAAGTGACTCCATGATAGGCTTTAAGTTTCCCCTCTAAACTAGAAGGCCTGCGTTTTGGCTATCAGGTAGTTACACATTGCCCAAGGCAGGAGTAACCACCCTTGCAACACCCAATCAAGAAAGGCCAGCGACCACCCTCCACATTGTTAAGGGAGAGGCCTGGAGATAGAAGCTATAGATAGGACCCTGTTACCTAATGTTAAAGTTAACCTGTTAGTTGCTGAACAAGACCCTAGGCTCGCTCTGTGATTGGTTGAATTTAAAGGTACTCTAAACGTTGTAATTGGATCCCACCAAAAGTAACGAATACTCTAGACAATGTGTATGGTCAAACCCGCTGTCAATGATGTTGAATAATTATGATTGGATCACTGTTCCCATGTCACAACTTCTGTAACTCCCCTGTCTCAAACCCCATAAAAACCCTACTCTGCCCTTGTTTGGGGCTCTCAGCACGGATCCATTGCACTGGTGAGGTCTGGGAGCCCGAGCTTAAGCCCGTAATAAAGCCCTTTGCCTTTGCATGCATGACTCGGTCTCCCTGGTGGTCTCTGGTCGGTGAGGATACTGCGATCTGGGTATAACACTGGAAGAAGATGGGTTGAGTACTAAGGAGACAGAAACAACAAATACTGTTTATGATATTAACCATATGTTTCCCAAAGATTTCTCAAGTGACCAAGCCCCAAGTGTCCTTAGATTTCTGTTGTCATCATATCATTATGATTAATAGATTTCAGTGTCTCAAGGTCACATTCAGCTTTGTATTCACATCACATTTAAGTTCCTGCACCATCTATAGTTAGAGACTGACATTTAAAAATAACATGTTGCACAGTATTCATTATAGACACTGAGTTCTGTCCATTTTATGTCATCTAAGTATATCCACTACACACAAACATAGTCTTTGCATTTGTATTTCTTCAGCATGACAAAAACAAGCAGAAATGCCATGTGGTTTTGTGTGGGAGTGGTCTTTTTCCAACAGAAAATTTGCACAGTTAAAACATTATATTAGTGTGTATATATATATATATA